>NW_026614801.1:0-108576 GCF_030052815.1 Hevea brasiliensis
TAAGCGCAAACTACAAAGAAATAAAGTAAACGCACAAAACATTAATATTTACGTGGTTCACCCTCTCAACATAGGGTTACATCCATGGGCATGCCATCTGCCATTATTATAAATAATAAACCATCAATTATAAGTTCAAAGCTATAATACCCATCATCCCAATTACACCCAAGATAACCTATACTACAAAACTGCTCATAGTAAATACATTAGTTAGTCATCTCAATCACCTATAGACATAATCTAATATATTTACTATTTTAACTGCTGCACTACAAAGGGTGTCTTCAACTATAATGGACAATAATCCCTTTCTCTTGGATTATGTCCTTTCTCCATCTTAGGTCGAAGCCACTTTTCCTCCATGAGACTACAATGGGTAAAAGCCCCTTATCTGTAACACCCCTATATGCATAGCTTGGTATATTTCACTATTCCGGTGATCAGTGTCAGTTTGAACAATTAAGAGGATTAGAACCACGTTTAAGACACCCAGAAAAGCCTTGAATGAAAATTAATGGTGATTACCAGATAGGTAAGTATAAATAAGAAAAACAATGCATAAAAAGTTAAATGAGCCGAGGATCACAGCAATGGGTGACCTTACCGGGAAGTGACTGCGAGGTCAGTCCTAACCCTAATTTTGAACTGAAAATTGTGACACCGCGGTCCTAAGGATTATTGCGAACATAGTGAAAAAAAGAAAATCACAGAAAAGAATTGTTAAGCAGGTCAAATAATTAGGTCAGAGATCTGGAAGAAATCTTGAATTACTTGCAAAACGGATCAGACTGACGAGGGGCAATTTAGTCAATTCACCCCTAGAGGTGATTTCTGACCTAACTATCCAATAAAATTGGAGAAACCAAAATTTTGGAATCGGGAATTAAGTTAAAGAACTATTAAAAATTAAAGAAAAAGAAAAAAAATAAAATGGGACTTATTACATCATGATGATGACATCACATACGATGTCAAAATTAATTTTAATTTTCCCACATTTTTTTACTAAGTCATATACAATTATTACACACATAAAAACATAAAAAATTTAAAAAATCAAAACCATTTCTTCTTCCTTATCAATCTTGGCCGAAACACTCCACCCCATCTCCATTAAAATTCCTCCATTAAAGCTTGATCTAAGCTCTTCATCTCCATAAATTAACCCTAATTTTTCAAAATTTCCCCCAAAAACCTTGTTATCTCAACTAGACAAGAAGATTTAAGAAGAAGAAGAAAGGAGAAATTGAAGAAATTGTGGAAGTGGAACATCAAAGTTAATGTTAGTAGTTTAATTTGAAATTCTAGTTTAATACTTGTGCTTTTAGTTCATTTAACTTAGAAATTAACTTAAAATCAAAAGAAAACAACTATGGGGGACTAGATAGGAAATTCGGCCAGCATTAAGGGGGTATTGAAATTTCATGATTTTAATGGAATTGAAGTGTTAGTTAAGTTGAATTGGGTGTATAGAAGTTGATTATAAACTTTAATTGTTTTAGATTGTACAATTGTGTAATTAGGGTTCTTAAGCATCTTGAAGATTAGGGAAAAATTGGGGAGATGGTCAATTAGTACAAATGACCCTAATTGAAGTGAGAAATGGTCAATTGGGACCATTTGTGGTATGTTTGAATTGGTAGAAACCAAGTGCAATTCGGATTGGTTAGGGTCACTATTCTGGCAGCTTGCACTAGGTCCTGCTTTGAGACTAAAACTGAAAATTTACCAACCCAATGGGTATGAGGTCAATTGGGAATGAAAATAGACACATAATGGCACATTTTTCATTTAGGAACCATGCCCAGAAAATGACATTAGGATAGTGAACAATTAGGTCAAACCCGATTGTAGTGCACTGCCACTGTACCAAAATGACCAAATGAACAGTATTTGTTCATTTGGCCATAACTTGGGCTATACAGGTACAAATGACCTAATGTTTGTGGCATTGGAAAGGTATGACATAGCACTACAACTTCTATGAAGAACACCAACCCAAATTCTACCCATAACCCAATCATTTTGCCACTTAAAATTAGTAGTCCAAAACTGTCAGAACCAAATTAGGTGCTCAGAAATCTGGGTTAGACCAATCCAGCTAGCCATATTCAAATGGCCATATCTTGGGCTACGAAACCCCAAAAGGAGTCATTCAAAGAGTGAATTAAAGATAAGACAATAAGAAACAACGTTTATGAAGGACACTTAGCCAAATTCTCAATGTAACCAGGCCAATGGAATAGTATAAAACAGGGTATAAAAAAATTGAAAATTTGAAATTGTGCCTAGGAGTCCTAAAAATTTGAAGGGGCAACCAAAATCAACAAATTAAGCAACAAAAATGTGGTATGTGGGTTAAATTGAAATTCACATACCTATTAAGCATAAGAAAGTCAACAATTTGACTTGAATAGTATCATGAATAGTAACTCCGAAATGCAAATTTCAAAGAACATTAAATTAAGCATATTAGAGCTAGACATAAATAATTATGAATTTATTATTGAATTTATTATACGTTATAATGCTGAAACACTGTAAAATTGTGTGTTTCAATTGAAAAAAATACCGGAAAAGAACCCGATACATCGAGTCAAGGCCTAGAGGCGACTCGCACAAAGTTTGTGCACAACATAAAATTTTTCTGTAAATTATCTTGACTATTTATTTTGATGAATAAATTGTGATTTATTTTTATTGCAAATTTGTGAATGAAATAAATATTATGCTTTTGACCTAAATTGTTGGAATTTAATTATATGTGTTTGAATTGTCAATAAATGGTTAGTAAAATGTTAAGATAGTTTTGAAACTACAGTGTCATGAAAGGGAGTTCTCCCGCTTAAGCCACTATGCAGGGAGTCTCCTATCTACCAGCAGAGAAAGATGTAAGAGGTTTGAAACCAGCTTGAAACCCAGTTTAAGGATGCAAGTAGTTGGATTCAGACATAATAACTTCTCTAAGCTCATCTCTCAAGCACTTGAGTTAAAAAGAATTGAGTCAGAAGGGGCACCAATGAAAGAGAAAACAGAGAAGACAGAGAAATCAGAAAAAGAGAAAAGTGGAAAAGCAGTGGATCAAAGTTTCAGTGGCAATACTGGAAAAAGAAAGAAATTTGGGGGATCAGGCAGAGGTGGAAGGTCTGG
Source organism: Hevea brasiliensis (assembly GCF_030052815.1). NCBI lineage: Eukaryota > Viridiplantae > Streptophyta > Magnoliopsida > Malpighiales > Euphorbiaceae > Hevea > Hevea brasiliensis. The sequence continues at coordinate 3,154 of NW_026614801.1, forward strand.
TATAGGTAGATTTTCTGGGCAGAGACCCCCTTGGTCTGGTCAGCAGACATCTAGGAGTTCTCACCCTCCCCGCCCTTGTGAGACATGTGGCAAGACCCATAGTGGGATATGTGGGATATGTTATTGGGCTTCAAGAGCCTGTTTTAACTGCGGGGGCACGGGCCATCTGGCCAAGGACTGCACCAGTGCCCGTAGATTTGGGCTAGCTCCTACCGCTGCAGAAGGATCCATTCAGAGTTCTGCTACTAGAGGTTCACAACCAGTTAACAGTGGTAGAGGCAGACGTCAGGGCAGCACTTGAGCGAGTACAGTAAACTAGTAAGAACAAGGTAATGCTCCGGCTAGAATCTACACTATGAGACAGCTGGAAGAAGCTAAAACTTCTGACATTGTGATCGGTACATTCTCTATCTTTGATCAAGATGTATTTGTGTTGTTTGATCCGAGTTCTACCCACTCATATGTTAGTGCTAGCATTGTTAGTTCCCTTACGATTCTGTGTGCCAAAATGGATTTTGAGGTGCTAGTAACAAGTCCGTCAGGACAAGAGGTCAGGGTGAACAGAATGTATAGAGATTGTCCTTTGGTGATCCAAGAACATGTTTTTCTGTCAGATCTGATTGAAATGCCCTTCAGAGATTATGATGTCATCTTGGGCATGGATTGGTTAGCCAGGCATCATGCCATGATTGGTATGGTAACTTGATCACTTTTGGTCTCCTCTGTACGGTGATGTGGTAATACATGGGGAGAGGTAGTTATTGCCATCAAATATCATTTCGGCTGTACTAGCCAGAAAGATTATTAGAAAGGGGTGTGAAGCATACTTGGCACATGTGCTAGACACCCAAGTGGGGAGTCTAGCATTGAGGGACATCCCTACAGTATGTGACTTTTCGGATGTGTTCTCTGATGAGTTGCCAGGGTTACCTCTAGAAAGAGAGGTGCAGTTTGAGATTGATGTCATGCTTAGTGTGGACCCAATCTCCATAACACCATATAGAATGGCACCAGCAGAATTGAAAGTGCAATTGCAAGAGCTGCTTGATAAGGACTTTATTTGCCCTAGTGTGTCACCTTGGGGAAAGCTAGGGCTATTTGTTAAGAAGAAAGATGGCACTCTCCATTTATGTATTGACTATCGGCAGTTGAATAAGGTGATAATAAAGAATAGATATCCATTGCCCCGCATTGATGACTTGTTTGATCAGTTAAGTGGTGTAATTGTGTTCTCTAAAATTGACCTGAGATCGGGTTATTATCAGCAGAAGGTGCAAGAGCAGAGTATCCCTAAAACTGCCTTTAGAACTCGATATGGCCATTATGAGTTCCTGGTCATGCCATTCGGGTTAACCAATGCTTCAGCTGCATTTATGGATCTGATGAACACTATCTTCAGACCATACCTCAATCAGTTTGTGGTGGTATTCATTGATGATATATTGGTCTATTCGAGGAGTGCAGAGGAGAATGATAGACATCTACGGATTGTACTACAGACTTTAGGGGAGAAACAATTATATGCAAAATCGTTAAAGTGTGAATTTTGGCTAAAGGAAATATCCTTCTTGGGGCACATAGTATCGGCAGAAGGCATTAAGGTAGATCCCAGCAAGATAGAAGTTGTCCTTAATTGGAAGCCACCCAGGAATGTCACAAAAATTCACAGTTTTCTGGGTTTAGCTGGATACTACCGCCGTTTTGTGAAAGGGTTCTCTATGTTGGCTTCTACACTGATCAAGCTGCTTCGGAAGGATGTGAAATTTTAGTGGACGGATAAATGCCAGCAGAGTTTTGATGAACTGAAGAGATGTTTGACAGAAGCTCTAGTCCTTACTTTACCTACACCGGGTAAATAATATACAGTTTACAGTGACGCTTCTCATAATGGGTTAGGCTGTGTATTGATGCAAGATCGGAATGTCATTGCTTATGCATCACGCCAGCTGAAACCGCATGAGAGGAACTATCCGACACATGACTTGGAGCTTGCAGCTATTGTATTTGCTCTTAAGATCTGGAGACACTACTTATATGGGGAGAAGTGTTACATCTACACAGATCATAAGAGTTTGAAGTATTTTGGTACTTAGAAGGAGTTGAATTTGAGACAGAGGAGATGGTTAGAGTTGATAAAAGACTATGATTATCTGATAGACTATCAGCCAGGGAAAGTTAATGTGGTGGCTGAAGCCTTAAGTCACAAGACTATGGCAAGTCTGAGAGTTTCTCCTTTGTCTATGGTACATGAGTTGAGAGCATTGCATGCTAGCTTAGAGATTAATGATGAGGGGCAGACAGTAATTGCATGGCATATACAGCCAGTGTTGATTGATCAGATTAGAATGGCTGCTCAGAATTATCATAAATATCAAAAGCTAGTGGGAGAAGTCTGACAGGGCAAGAAACCTGAATTTTCAGTGCGAGAAGATGGCCTACTACTACACCAGTGCAGAATGTGCGTTCCTAATAACATTGACTTGAGACAGATCATTATGAAGGAAACACATGGGTCTCCTTTTGCTATGCATCCTGGTGGCACTAAAATGTACAGAGGGTTAAAGGAGCATTACTAGTGGATGGGTATGAAAAGGGATGTAGCTGATTTTGTCGTAAAATGCCTAACTTATCAGCAAGTGAAGGCAGAACATCAAGTACCAGTTGGTTTGTTACATCTATTACCAGTGCCTGAATGGAAATGGGAACAAATAACTATGGATTTTGTGATGGGACTTTCAAGGACATAGAAGAGTCATGATGCAGTATGGGTCATAGTGGACAGACTAACCAAGTCTGCTCATTTTCTGCCAGTCCGGATGGACTATAGCTTAGAGAAATTGGCCAAATTGTACATAGAAGAGATTGTGAGACTGCACGAAGTGCCAGTATCAATTGTATCAGACAGAGACCTTAGGTTCACTTCTAGATTATGGGGTAGTCTTCAAAGAGCCCAATGAACTAGATTGAACTTCAGCACGGCATTCCACCCATAGACAGATGGCCAGTTTGAGAGGGTAATTTAGATCTTGGAGGACATGCTATGGGCTTGTGTGATTGAGTTTGAGGGCAGTTGGGACACACACTTGCCTCTGATTGAGTTTGCTTATAACAGCAGCTATCAATCAAGCATTGATATGCCTCCATATGAAGCTTTGTATGGCAGAAAGTGCAGAACTCCCCTGTGCTGGGATGAAGTAGGTGAAAGAAAGATGATTGGGCCAGAGAGGAGAAAATCAAACTGATCAGAGATCGACTCAAGGCTGCATCAGACCGTCAGGAGTCCTACATCGATCAGAAGAGGAGAAATATTAAATATGCAGTGGGTAAGAAAGTATTCCTCAAGGTTTTCCCTTCGAAGAAAATTATGAGATTTGGCAAAAAGGAGAAACTGAGTCCACGTTTCATTGGACCATATGAGGTTCTAGAAAGAGTGGGTCCCTTGGCATACCGACTAGCACTACCTCCAGAGTTAGAGAAGATACATAATGTCTTCCATGTGTCCATGTTGAGGAGGTATAGATCAGAACCATCTCATATACTACCAGTAGAAGAGATTGAGTTGAATCCAGACCTCACATATAAGGAACCTATTGAAATTCTAGCATATGAGGTGAAGCAGCTACGGAACAAGCAGATACCATTGGTTAAAGTGCTGTAGAACCATCATTCAGGCCAGGAAGCTACTTGGGAACGAGAGGAGGACATGAGGAGACAGCACCCACAGCTGTTCAGAGATTGATACTAGGTAAAATTGTCACGACCCAGGGATGGGGTTGGGACGTGCTTGTTCAACCAGCTACGCACTGGGGTGGAAACTTCGTGTCCCACATCGGAAACGGGAAGAAAAGATTTGGGCCATATATGTGGGAGCCTTCCTCACCTGGTCAGCGCGCTTTTGGGAATGAAACCTCCCAAGGGACAAATCCGTGAGGCCCATGGGCCAAAGCGGACAATACTAACTGGAGAAGGATCGGGCTGTTACATTACGTGTTCATTTGGTCATAACTCTCTCTATTCTGGTCCAAATGACCTAAAATTTCACCCATGGAAAGTTTAGACATAGGGCTACACTTTTCATGAAGATCACTTAACCCAGTTTTGCCTTTAACCAATTCAAATTGGTAGCACAAGTTGGGTCACTGAAACTGCCAGCCCAGAAAATTACCAAATGAACAGTACGTGTTCATTTGCTCATAACTCTCTCTATACTGGTCCAAATGACCTAAAATTTTACCCATGGAAAGCTTAGACATAGGGCTACACTTTTCATGAAGAAAACTTAACCCAGTTTTGCCTTTAACCAATTCAAATTGTTAGCACAAGTTGAGTCACTAAAACTGCCGACCCAGAAATTGTCCAAAAATACTGTCCCTTTGGTATGCTTGACCAGTTTTGGCAAAAATGCCATAACTTGGTTTGCAAAGCTGCAAATTGAGTGAAACTAGTGCCAAAAGTTTTATAAGACATAGCACAACAATTTTTATGTTTTGACCAAGCTCTAGAAACCATTGCATCCTAGGGAAAATATTAGCCAAAGTTAGGAATTGAAATCTAGAAAATGTTAAGTTGAACCCAGAATGCCATTTGATACCTGTGTGTTCATTTGGCCATAACTCTCACTAGGAAATTCCATTTGAGATTTGCCAATATGATTTAGAAACATGATACTTAGGGCTACAACATTGATTTAGACACCTTTGCTAAATTCTAAGTGTAAAGACCCTAAAAAGAGGGTCAAACATACTGCCCTGAAGTTGATTTTTGCCCTTATAGGATTGAGAGTCCAGGTCAATACATTGACCATAACTCACTATACCAAGCTTGAAAAATTATGAAATTGTACCTGGGAGTCCCTAAGACATAGAGAAACATATCTTGTGAAGGAACCTAAGTCTAAAAATGACAATAAAATGATCAAATGACTGGTCAAATTTTATTGACTAGAAATTGTAAATTCTGGACAGCTTAGAGACAAAGGGACCAGTTATGGTATTTTGACCATAACTTGAGTTCTATAACTCCAAATTTAGTGATTCAAAAACTAAAATTCAAGTTTAAACATAGAGGAACAATTGTTATGAAGGAAGTGTGACAAATAGACATCCTAATCTAGTCAAATTCCTAGATAAATATAACACATCAACATGAACCTAAAGAAATGTTCATGGGAAAAATGCTATATATGATAATTAAAATACTCATAAGGATGATTAAATATTAAAAATGATATGAATATGTAAATTGGGACTAATGTCCCATTAATATGAAATTAATGGTACCAATGAACAGTACCAGAAAATAGTAACAGTGAATAGTGCTAAAATAATTAAAAATGTTTCATTGCCCATAGTATACCTAGACTTATTTATTTAGTTTGGATAAATTGGTATACCAATTAGGGACTATAGATAGCAGTACTGCCTACCGAGAAAATCATGAACTGACAATATATGTCTGGTATGATTGTTCTACAGGCTATATGCCTACTTACTGGCCATTGTGCCTACTTTATTTCTGGCTTTACAAGCCTGACAGCGGGTCTCGTGCCCGATACCGCCTCGTGCGGCGGATGTATCTGGTAGACATATGGCTGTCTAATCCGTATACTCCCGTGTATCCAGCTTTTATAATTTGTTATAGGTTTCTTGGGCATTGATAATAATTAATTAATACTGAATATATAATAAGTAAACAGGAAAGATCCCAATAATTTTAATTGTTTCCAAAGTGTAAATAAAAAAAAATGTAAAAGACCCAGAATTTATGATTTGTAAATATTAATTCAATTGTTTAATTATTGTTATTATAAATTATGCACCACTAAGCGTTATGCTTAGCGCGTTGGTTTTCCATCGCGTAGGTACTGAAGATCAGCAGTTGCCACAGTAGTATTTGGACAGAGTTCCACCGGATTCGCCACCGATCAGAGTCACCTCACCAGTCTGTTGTATTTTGGTAGGGCCCATGTGTAGACTAGTATTTTGGTTCATTATGTCTAGTTATGATGTAATTACTAGTTTATGATGTATTTTATTTTGGACTTGAAATAAAAACTTATAATTTATTATCTATGAATTTCAATATGAATGCAATAGATGACACTTCATTTTGAGATCTCATAAATAGTTGCGAATGATATGATAAAAGAGAATATGATATGGAAATATGTGAGATGATTATGAATATGTTAATAGGTGATAGTGGAACCCGCCAGATGCTAATAAAACAGTGGAGGATCTGTTTGGGTCTCCACAAAAATAAGATATAAAAAAAAAATTTCTACACGTAAATTACCTGATTTAAAGGACATTAAAATTTACAATAGACATGACAAGACAAGATAGGGTGCTCCGGCACCGAATGAGGCACTTCTTGCTCGGCTGTACAATAGATGGGTAAGAGGCGTCACATTTATTTGGTATCAGAGCTAGACTCCCTCTAGTACGGTGTGTGGTGCGAGGACGCACCAGGCGGAAGCTGGTGGGCTTGTCACGACCCAGGGATGGGGTTGGGACGTGCTTGTTCAACCAGCCTACGACCGGGTGAAAACTTCGTGTCCCACATCGGAAACGGGAAGAAAAGATTTGGGCCATATATGTGGGAGCCTTCCTCACCTGGTCAGCGCGCTTTTGGGAATGAAACCTCCCAAGGGACAAATCCGTGAGGCCCATGGGCCAAAGCAGACAATACTAACTGGAGAATGATCGGGCTGTTACAAAAATTTTGAGACAAAATTTATTTTAAGGGGGTAGAATTATAACACCACTATATGCATAGCCTGGTATATTTCACTGTTTCGATTATCGGTGTCAGTCCTGACAATTAAGAGGATTAGAACCATGTTTAAGACACTTAGAAAAGCCTTGAATGAAAATTAATGGTGATTACCAGATAGATAAGTATAAACAAGAAAAACAATGCATAAAAAATTAAATGAGCGGAGGATCACAACGAAGGGTGACCTTACCGGGAAGTGACTGTGAGGTCAGTCCTAACCCTAATTTTGAATGGGAAATTATGACACCAAGGTCCTAAGGACTATTGCGAACACAGTGAAAAAGAGAAAATCATAGAAAAGAATTGTTAAGCAGGTCAAATAATTAGGTCAGAGATCCGGAAGAAATCTTGATTTACTTGCAAACTGGATCAGACCAACGAGGGACAATTTCGTCAATTCACCCCTAGAGGTGATTTCTGACCTAACTGTCCAATAAAATCGGAGAAACGAAAATTTTAGAATCGAGAATTAAATTAATGAACTATTGAAAAATTAAGGAAAAAGAAAAAGAATAAAAATGGGACTTATTACATCATGATGATGACATCACATATGATGTCAAAATTAATTTTAATTTTCCCATTTTTTTTAACTAAGTTAAATACAATTATTTCACACATAAAAGCATAAAAAATTTAGAAAAGAAAAACCATTTCTTCTTCCTTATCAATCTTGGCCGAAACACTCCACCCCACCTCCATTAAAATTCCTCCATTAAAGCTTGATCTAAGCTCTTCATCTCTATAAATTAACCCTAAATTCTCAAAATTTCCCCCAAAAACCTTGTTATCTCAACTAGACAAGAAGATTTAAAAAGAAGAAGAAAGGAGAAATTGAAGGAATTATGGAAGTGGAACATCAAAGTTGAGATTAGTAGTTTAATTTGAAATTCTAGTTTAGTTTAATACTTGTGCTTTTAGTTCACTTAACCTAGAAATTAACTTAAAATCAAAAGAAAACAATTATGGGGGACTATATAGGAAATTCGGCCAGTATTAAGGGGTATTGAAATTTCATGATTTTGATGGAATTGAAGTGTTAGTTAAGTTGAATTGGGTGTATAGAAGTTGATTATAAACTTTAATTGTATTAGATTGCACAATTGTGTAATTAGGGTTCTTAAGCATCTTGAAGATTAGGGAAAGATTGGAGAAATGGTTAATTGGTACAAATGACCTAATTGAAGTGAGAAATGGTCAATTGGGACCATTTATGGTATGTTTGAATTGGTAGAAACCAAGTGCAATTCAGATTGGTTAGGGTCACTATTCTGGCAGGTTAACTTAGGTCCCTTTCAGGGACTAAAACTGAAAATTTACTAACCCAATTTGTATGAGGTCAATTGGGAATGAAAATAGACACATAATGACACATTTTTCATTTAGGAACCACGCCTAGAAAAGGACATTAGGATAGTGAACAATTAGGTCAAACGTAGGTGTAGTGCACTGCCACTGTACCAAAATGACCAAATGAACAATGTTTATTCATTTGGCTATAACTTGGGCTATACAGGTACAAATAACCTGATTTTTATGGCATTGGAAAGGTATGAGATAGCACTACAACTTCCATGAAGAACACCAACCCAAATTCTGCCCATAACCCAGTCATTTTGCTACTTAATTTTAGTAATCCAAAACTGACAGAACCAAATTAGGTGCCAAGAAATCTGGGTTAGACCAATCCGGCAAGCCATGTTCAAATAGCCATATCTTGAGCTACAAAACTCTAAATGGAGTGATTCAAAAAGTGAATTAAAGATAAGACAATAAGGAACAACTTTTATGAAGGACACTTAGCCAAATTCTCACTGTAACTAGGCCAATGGAATAGTGCAAAATAGGACATAAAAAAACTAAAAATTTAAAATTATGCCTAGGAGACCAAAAAAATTGAAGGGGCAACCAAAATAAAAAAATTAAGCAACTAAAATGTGGTATGTAGATGAAATTGAAATTCTCATACCTATTAAGCATAAGAAAGTCAACAATTTGACTTGAATAGTGTCGTGAATAGTAACTCCAAAATGCAAAATTCAAAGAACGTTAAATTAAGCATATTAGAGCTAGACATAAGTAATTGTGAATTTATTATACGTTATGATACTGAAATACTATAAAATTGTGTGTTTTAATTGAAATGAATACCGAAAAAGAACCCGAGACATCGAGTCAAGGCCTAGAGGCGACTCGCACAAGGTTTGTGCACAACATAAAATTTTTCTGTAAATTCTCTTGACAATTTGTTTTGATGAATAAATTGTGATTTATTTTTATTGCAAATTTGTGAATGAAATGAATATTATGCTTTTGACCTAAATTGTTAGAATTTAATTGTATGTGTTTGAATTGTCAATAAATAGTTAGTAAAATATTAAGATAGTTTTGAAACCACAGTGTCATGACCATATATCTTAATGCCTCACTAGCATGCCTAGTGGGAAGAATTAGTTTTAAATTTTGAATTCCCTCTCTGGCTGAAGTGTTGAGGTGTGTGCCAGTAGAGGAAGAAATTGAATGGGTACCCATAGATTGAGCTAGCTAGCCTTGAGATTCCTCATAAGCCTCCGGTTATTGAGATGAACATTGTACTAATGGCATGACATAATTGTGTGTTTTTATAAAATCTGTTTTGGGACTTTCGAAATGAGACTTTTTTGACTAAAATTATAAATTATGTTTTGTATTTATTTTTCATTTTCAGTACCATATGTGAACAAACGTGAATTGATTTATGCATAAGATTTTATTTTAGCATGTTGTGCACCACTAAGTCATAGTACTCAGCGATAGCTGTTTATTGCTGTCGTAGATAGAGAGACTAGTAGAGCAGCAGAGTGAGCTGCTGAGGATTTCAGAGCTACTTCTGGACCTTTTGTCAGGTATAATTTTATTCCCTTATTGTACATATTTATTTTGATGTAATTGACTGTATGTACATTTGTAAAGTTGTCATGAGTAGTTGTACAGAAATTGTAATAATATTATTTTGGATTTTCTGCTGTAAATTTAATCTGACGTATGTAAATTAATTTTTCTTTAATGGATTGTGAATGAATTTATTTAGCATTATTTTTGAAAATAATTGAGTTGAAAATTGACTTGAATTGTGAAGTTTGGAGAAAATTGTGCTGATTTGAGTTATAATGGTGGTTGTGAGTTGATGAAGTGTTATATTGGAAGTGTTTTCTACAGGTAAAATTTTCGGTTTTCTCAAATACACCAGCACTCTGCTGAAATTTTTCCAAAATTTACGGAAAAATAAAAATGGACAAAAATTTTATCAAATTTTTAAACTTCAAGTAAATGTTTTTAATACCTGCTGAAAAAGCTCACCACTTTCAAAAAGTATGAAAATTATTTTAAAATCCCTTGTAGTGTGTTTAATGGGTTATCGATAGACGGAGTTGGTAATTCGTTAGGTATACTACGGAATCATGTTATGCCTTTACAGAGTGATAAGGTGTGACATTATCAATGGGCAAAGCCAAATCCTCAGCAATTGGTAAAGCCCCTCTCTACAATGTGTGACAGCCCCACTCCATCGACTGAAAGCCACTCTCAATGGGCAAGCCACGCTCTTCAATTGGTTAAGTCACTCTCTACGGGTGAAGCCAAATAACTTTTTTACCATTCTCTTATTTATAGTGTTAATTCCCTCAATTTTAATCTGACTAGGAGTCCTACTTAATTTAGGAGTAACACTAACATAAGAGTTCTACTCTATATAGGAAAATGTCTCTCTCCAAATCTCTCTAAGATTTTGAGTCATAATTCTAACATCTTGGTTGTAAATGTTGGAGATGCCTCATATAAAAAGTTTAAAGGAGATAAAAGATTACCTTCAATTAAATTGAAAAGATGCTGCTAACAACTTCTATCATGTTTTTTTTTTTTTTTTAATTTTAAATTTCTAATCTTCAACGAATTATTAGAATAAATTTCATTATATAAATGAATAAATTTTAACAATTATCCTTGAACTTATCTAATTGTAACACTAAAGTCCCTAAACTTAAAAATGTAACATAAAACCCCATCAACTTTTAAATTTTGCACAGTAAAATCTCTCTAACCTCAAATTACCAATTTTTAAGTAAGACGCTGACCTGGACAGTTTCAGCATGGAGTTTAGTCAGTATTTCTCTTTTCTCTCTCAAGCCATGTGTAAATTGAATCCTTTTTCTCTCCATAGATAGAATAATTTTTTATATGTAAAGAGAATAATTTTATACTTTGCATAAGGGATGAGAGATAAATATTGACTAAGTGTCATGCGGGAGCTATTCACATCAGTTTCTAACTGATAAATTAGTAATTGAAAGTCAGAGGGATTTTACTGTGCAAAATTTAAAATTTTAGGGGGTTTTATATTACATTTTAAAGTTAAAGGACTGTAGTGTTACAACTATATAAGTTCAGGGAGAGTTGTTGAAATTTATCCGATCAGTTTTGTTCTTACCAGTTTGACGTGTTTTTTCAAAGCTCTTGTGTGAAACAAAGCTAACATCTAATGGCAATAACTTAAATGTCATACGTATCTCCAATAAGCTCTTCCATCCAAACTACAGCATTACTACTTGAAAATATTTCAAAAAGAATCATTAGAAGAACAGCAGCTAAAAGCCATCCAAACCTGCTGAATTTTGACCTAAAAGTTCTAAGTTGAACTTGAATCACATGGCCATACTCAATTAATTGATGAAGCTATTGACCCCATGCAATAGAAAATTGTCATTTAGAATGAATATTACATTAAGTTTTTACCTGATGACGAAACATGATGTACGCAAAGGCAAAGAAAATTATTATGAATGGAAGGAGATTTGGTGTCACTATTGCATATACAAGACCTAATAGAAAATAGAATTGTACACGAGGTTCTCCAGTATTGCAACCAACGCTTCTTGGATCCATTGCCTCTTCCCTATCCTTTTCAGTCTTAACCAGGAGATCTTCAGGTGGAATATTATCAGTGTTTTCAAAATTAAAACTTCTGCTATTCCAGACCATCCATCAAACATTATGTACGTTAAGAAGGAGGTTACGTTAAGAAGGAAGTTGCCTTCATTGGAATAGCCACACCAATTGTTTTAGGAATTCGACGACTAAGAATCATCAATGAAAATGATGAGCAACTATACATAGAATATTTAATCTAATAAATTTAAAATGGTCGTACCATTATTCAATATGAGCAACTATACATAGAAATAGTGAAAAAAAATTAATTGCAAGAAAGCTTATACGTTCATGCTTTGATTACCATATATGATTTGTTTAGAGTTAAGCTTCTCTAGGGAAATTATTGTATAGGATCGAGTATTTATTACTATACTAAAAGTTTAAAATTTTAAATTTATGACTTTAATTTTAATTTCAATTTTAAGATCGAACATTTATCACTGTGTTAAAAATTTAAATGGTTGACAGAGATAACTTCAACTCTTTACGCAATAATCTAAGCATCATAGATCAAATGTAAAAAATTTAAATGGTTGACAGAGATAACTTTAGCTCCTTATGCAATAATCTAAGCGCCATAGATTAGAAGAATCTAGGCGCCATAGATTAGAAGAATCTAGGCAAAATGTTGGCCTACTAAGCTATCTCACTTAGTGCTAAAAATTAGAATTTTTTTTTCTTATTTGAGATTGTTCCCACCCTCATTCCATTAACTCATCTTAATTTGTATAAAAGAGTTTATGTGTGATTGGATACTGCAGCTTTTTCAAAGCCTCAAGAAAGCAAGAGAGCTGTAGATGATAAATAAGAAGACAGGAAAGAAGTTTAATTATTATTTTTTTATCTTTTGCGTATTTGTTAAATGATAAATTTTTTTTCCCTCACTTTTTTTTATCTTTTTGTTTTCTTTGATTTCCTCTTTGGACAGCCACTGGTGAGTGTTTTCATTGTTGGCAATCCTTTCTCTTTCTCTTTTTTTTTTTTTTCCCTTTCTCATAAATCCCATATGTGCACATGTTTGGAATAGTTTTTGGATATATCTTCTCAGATTTATCATTAATGATAGATTTTAAGTGAATAAATCTTCATATTTATTTTTATTGATAGATTTTGAGTTTTTGTGGTGTTTTTTTTTTCTCTTTTAATGGAGTTATTATATGTTGTACGAGGTACAGATCTTTCATTCAATAAAAGATCAAAATTTGAAGGTTATTTGACAAGCTCATAAAAAGATTATAAAGTCAAAGGATGGAGCAAGCCCGCTTATCGACTAATTTACATACTTTATTAATAATATTGAATATTTTAAATTCTTTATATTATTTTTTAATGAGTTATTAACTTCATCTATATAAAAATATAATAGGTTAGATCTAATTAATAAAATATTTTTTTTTCTTCTCTTTAAAAAAAACCATTATTAAAATTTTCTATTTTTGCAGTTTCTAATATTAGTGTGTTGATCCTTGCTTTAAAAAATATTAGTTGGTTGATCTTTGTAATAATTTATAATCATTAATTACAAAAAAAAATCATAAAGTATGAGTTAATTGAAATTTAAATATCATTATTTAAAAATTATTATTGGCATCATAAATAACTATAAATATTAATTTATTAAACTTCAAATAATTTTATTCTCTTAATTAAAATTGTTTTAGATCGTGAAGTTGCTAAGTTTCATTTTCTATACAATAAACTTTAATTTAATATATGATTTACCTTTGATAATTCATAAATTAATATATACAAATATTTTTAAAAAAGTTAAATTAGGATAAGTTATTTTTTGCTTTTTTCTTTCAGATCTCTTCCTTGAATGGTCACGGGTAAATTTTCCACTTATGGCTATCCATATATCAATTATTTTATTTTATTATTTTTTATTAATTTTTTTCAATAAATTCTCAATTCTATTTATGTATATGAGTTTTTCTGCTCATATTTATATCCATTAAGAACATATCTAAAGATTTTTCTTTCCAATATTAAAGTCCTATTCTCACCTTTGTTGGGGTTTTATTCTCTCCTTTTATTTTAATTTTTTTGCCGTATATAAATAGATTATTTGACAATTTAAATTATAGCGTGGATTGTTGATTTCTTTGATCAAAGACTTTGAATCTTTAATGATATTTATTAACAAAGCTTGATAATTCATCTTATTCTTTTATTAATATTCAATAATTTAATCTTTTTCATAGGTCACATAAATAACAAGTTTCAAAAAGAATAATATTATGAAAACTTTTAATTTTTCAAAATTAAAAAATTACTCGGAAGATAAATAATTCTCGATCCAGGACAATGATCTTAAAATTTTCATCAAATAAATAACAATAGAAACATAGAAAAAGAGAAATACATCACACCAAAAATGATATCAGGCCTCGTAGTGTAATCAGTAATTTTTATAACTATTTCCTTTCTATAATGTTGGGCCTTAGCCTTAAAATGGCTAATAGTTCAAGTGGGCTTTTGGAGAGAGAGAACTGCTGATATTTTTGAGATTCATGATATTGAACTCTAACTTTGTTTGTCAAAATAGCTAAAGGCCTGTTTGGCACTGTTGTTAAAACTGCTGTTAAGAAAATCACTTTTTTAAATATACTGGTTAGAGAGTATTTAAAAATAATTAAAAATTAAATTTTATCAGTTTTAGTCATAAGAACACTAAAATAACAAAACAGCTTTTTTCAAACTACTTTTCTCGACAGCGTTTAAAATGATGCTTTTATTCAGAAAAACAGTTTCAGACTCTAAAACTTAATGCCAAACAGGGCTTAAATCGTTTGAAGTTTTGCCGAGCTCTATTTTTATGGCCTTGCATCTTTTGGTTTCCCAAAACTGTGCCAAGAGCAGATCATCAAATTCAGATTTGAGAAAGAAATGAAAGGATATGATGGTGGATTAGAGATAATCTTGCACCTGCTATGCCAATCATCTCTTCAGTAGCTGAAGAAAGATCCACTGGGTCCATTTATAATATTCTGGTTCAATAGTCGAAATTTCTTGATCCCAGTAATAGAAAGCTGGTGCATTCATTTTGAACGCGTGTAATAGAAAGAGGTGAAGAAGAGTTTGTGAGAAGAAATCCCTCTTGCTGATAATGTTTGGCTCTGGCTATTGTTCTTGTTGTCGTCATCCATTTTCTTGATGGGCTTTAACATGTATGATGAAGAGTGAAGACTGATGATCAACATTAGGGGTCCAATATTTAAATTATAATATTTTAAATTATTAAAATTTCAAATAAAATTGGCTTGTTAGTTCCATTTTTTTATAATTATTCCTAAATCAATATGGTAATCCTTTTATTATATGCCATCTAACATCATTATAACAACTCTCATCCTAAGACAATTTACTATAATACTATTTTATTGTAGAATAAGCACTTATATTAGAAAGGTTATCTAGAATTCATATTACTACTTGAAATATTAATAAAATATTAGTTAAATAGGTTAATCAAATTTTCTTTGGAAATTAAATTTAATATTTTTAATTATTAAGTTTTAAACTAATTAAATAATAGTTTCAAATTACTTTTCTTATCATAATTAAATAGGTTTTTTTTTTTAAATAAAGTTTAATTACACTTAATTTATCATATTAGTAAATACTAATGAATAATTGAATATTTGTATTATCTTATGTTAATGAGACTTTCATCAAATGATAAAATAAAAATCAAGAGGTCATCTTCTATATCCCACTCTTATTTGTTCTTAATAGATTATTATTTTAGCTATTATCTTGAATCGAAAAACTTGATTATGCTAACAGAGTATTTAAGTTAATTATTTGGCCATTTGACGGGAAATACGCTTCATTTGGTGGTAATCTATCATAGTTCAACTCCATAGTTTTTCTAAGAGCCCAATTTGAAAACCATTAAATCTAATATTTTATGAAGAGAAAATATATACTTCTTGTCATTGCACTCCTATTTAAATAACAAAGCATAACACCAAAATTTCATGATAAAAAAGAAAAAATAGACTAAAGACAAATATAAATTTATTCTGAAATGATAAAGATCTAGAGATTGTTGAGAGAAATATAAAATAAGTATAAAAAAATAAAAAAAGAAAAGGTGAGGGGCAACTATCGGTTAAAATACTCATCGGTGGCTACCTCAAATAGCTTGCAAGGGAAAGAAGAAGAGAGAGGAAAGAGAGAATTTATAGAGGCAGTTAGAGTTAAATTTCATTCTTTACATTTTTTTTAAAATTTTGATTTTGATTTAATTATAATTTGTTTGTTCCAACTTTCAAGTTAAAAGCTACTTAATAGTTACTTAGATTTTGTTTAGATGAGGATGAAGAATAAGTAAATAAAGGTAAGAAATGATAAATTAATGTAGGGTAAGAGTAAACAATGGTAAATCATACCCTCCTTTACCCCTCAAATCTTAATTTTTATTAAAGAGGGCATATGAGAGCTATGACTATTTAATTTATTGCACTATTAAATTTACAATTTCTTCACATCTTTCCAAATATAAAAAATTATACATTACTTTTTTGTACCTTTTTATTAATTCACTTCTTTACGAATATGTAAATTATTTTATTATAATTTTTTTTACTCTTCCACTCCTTTCCCTTTCATTAATTACCCTTTGCTCACCCCATTAAAACATAGCCTTCTAAGAAGCCCACCAACTTAATTATTTTACAATTATACTCAAAGGGCTAATCATGTCATTTTATGTAGAGCCAATAAAGACTTAGTTGATGTATTTTGGACTATAAAAGGGGATGCGTGGCTTCCAAAAGAAAAGAATTGAGAAAACAATAGGTCTCCCTTCTTCCAAAAGTGAAGGTCATGAGTTGTGAGGTTCCTCTTGTTGAATGAATGAATGGGAAGGGAGAGGGAGATATACCATACCAATTGCCAAGGTTACAAGTAGCAAAGGTAAAGTTCAATTCTCTTATAGGTAATTTTCATTTTTTTTTTTAGTGGAAATTGTGTTTGTCAAAACTAAATTAAATGAGCCCCTATGTTTTTCCTAGTAATCAAATTGTGATTGAATAGGAAATCAAGAAGATTATAAAAGAAAAATTATAAAGTTAAAATTTTAAAAGATTTTATTATTATTAACTATGAAATTAAATGAGCATTTCATCTACAGAGTATAGAAAACTCAAAATAGAAAAGTTTAGATAAATAATTGACAATATAAAAGTTGACTTTGTTTTTATAAAAGGATGTCCCTTATCCAGGTTTTATTAGGTGCTCTAGGAGCATATGTTCCTTTTCTCACTATGAGATGAGACCCATATCCCATGATCCATGAGATAACTAAATTCTTGTGATTATATGATACACTAAAAACTAGTGCATCAAGAGCACCTTATAATTTTTCATCTCCTATCATCCCATGTCATGTATATTTTGGCTTTCTTTCTTTTCAATGATTTACCTATCATCGTTAGTGAAGTGAGTTAGTGTTACATTATATTTGGATGAAGTTTTTGAAAATATGATATAGGATTTTAAAATAATATAAATATTTAAGAGTAAGTATTTTTTTAACGAATATAAATTTTTTTGAGATTTTAAAATTCAAAAACTCTAATTTTTTCATTCCACTAATTTAGTAGATCAAAAAGTTTTTAATAGTTTATCTTTCATTACATTTTTCATACCATTAGTATTGGTTTGTTATGTTAAAATATTTTCTTAAATACATTTTTAAATTAATTTAAAATTAAATTTGATATATTTTAATCATAAAAATTCTAACTCCCTGTTGCATGGAATCTTGAATTTTATAAACATTCAATGTATAGTTTGCAATTATCTTTGTAAACACCGAAAAACATATATAACAAAATTCAGTAAAACTAAGTGCGAATCCAAATAATAAATTCATAATCATATTGATTACAATAAAAGTAGTAAGATAATAATGCAGTTGGAATATTAGAATGAAATTTTCTAAATTATCCCATCCAGAAACTCTCTTTAAACAAAGCAAAGCTCATATAATAATTCCCAATGTATCATTTATAAGCCAAACTAAATAAGAAAGGGAAAAAAATCGTCTGTGTTAAACATTAAATTGATGATTTACATCCTTCAAAACAACTTTAATTAATGTAACAACAATGTTAAAAAATTGGAAAAAAAGGGAATAATTAACTTTGGCTTCTTTGTTCTTCAGTTGCCACTTTGTGTAGAACTCAATGCTGTCATTGTATCAGTTCTTCTAAATCTTTAATTGCTTCTGCAATTGCATAGATTATCATCTTCTTGATCTGTACCACAAAAAATTGTAGGAAAACAACCTTTAGGCTCAAAAATGGCAATACCAGCATTCGCTTGATTCTAAATAAATGATAGCAGAAAGGTGTTACCTCAAGTTTGTCTTCTCTAGCCCCGTGGTTCTTTGGAAGTTGTCTGAACTCTTTGGTTAAGCGAAGGCACTCCCGGACATTTTCAGGAGAGACAAAATCTACGGCAACTTTTGTACATGACTGTTTAGATGGAGGAAAAAGATATTAAATATAATCTCCATCTACATATGAAGGCACTATTTCATGAAACATTAGAGGAGGATTTAAAAGAAAAATATGCAAGTCTCAATATTTACCTTGAGATTCCTAACTTGGTGTGGGCAACCAGCAGGAATAAATACGGCTTCTCCAACTCTTTGTTCAAATGTCCAAGGTTCAATACCTAGAAATGTAAAACAATTCGAGTGTCACAATAATTTTAGAAAGAGAGAGAGAGAGAGAGATAGAGAGATTCAGCTTTCTTAATATACTAACCAAATTCCTCCTTCAACTTCTTTTTATGCTCCGAAGTTAAGTAGAAACACTGGTCATGAATTGGATGGACGACCTGCTTATAACAGGTTAGTTATTAGTGAATCACAATCGACTAGTCTGAAAAATAAGTAGTCAGTATAAATTACCTGTTTTACTGGGGAGCAGTAAGTGTGCCTAAATTCCATGGAGTGCTTTCTTAAATATTCTTCTAACTTGGAGACATCCTCCCTTCTAAAAATGTCCCACAATGCACCACACATATTATCTGTTTCACCTTCACTGGGCAAACCAGGGAGTGTAGCTCCTCTCGGCTGATTATGGGAAAGCTCAAGTTGTTCACTGATTTGGGAGGGGTGCTTCTCTGTCTCAATAATCTTTGATACACCCATCTCTTTCCAGCTACCGCTGCAGTCACCAAGTTGTTCAATGGAATGATGGTCTAGCTTATCTTGCTCCAAACGTTCTTTCCCATCCTGTGCCAAATGTTTCCTTTTGAGCTGTTGAATAGCAGTCTGTTGTTCTTCACTTAAAGCTACCTCTGCAGTATGTGTCAAAATATTCACCTACATTACTGGACAAATTTAAGATCAGTATGAGCTCCCTAACTAACAGTTGGTAAACCACGGGGTGAAAAGGGGCAGCTATTTTCTTGTCTTTAAAAAGAAAGGGAGGGGGGGCGGGGCCAGGGGCGGGGCGGGGGAAGTGGTGGGTGGGTGTTGGCGTGGTGTTGTTGTTGGTGGGGGAGAGAATGTAGAAGATTTGAAAACCCATTACTTATATAAGCATTTGCTGAAAATGGAAGAGCCCATGTGAAACTCATTCTTGACATAAACGTTTAAGTCAAATTTAAAGAGTTTGTGGAAAGAGTAGAAAAAAATAGGAGACTCTTAAGCAACTTATGCTAGAATACAAGGTGCAAGGCGTAGTAATAACATGGTGGATATTTTAGGCATACCGCATCTGACATATCACAATGAAGTTTGGTTACAGAGTCCCCTCTGCCGAGCTCTTCTGTTGTACCATATGCAATGTAAGTTTTCGGACCCATGTCTGGTTTGAGCAAATCTGGTGGAAATTTCACAGCAAGGTTAAGGATACCAGCCTTGGGATCACTATATTCTTGAAATGGCAATGCACTGATAAACTCATCACAATGGCGTGGCAGAAGGTCTTCAAACTTATCAGATGGGGGCCAATCCTTCAGCTTCAGCATCTCAGGCCAAAAGTTTTCATATCTTCTTCCTTCTGTATAGCCCTTGAAAAATTGACAGGTACTAATTTCCACCTGAATATTTTAAAAATCAGCACTCGTGAGTAAAACGACAAAGAAGATAAATCAGCATAGGATAGATTAATGTAACTCGCAAAAGGAAAATAGAATATCTTTTTGATCACATGCATGATACAATATTTTTGGGATGAAAAAAGAATTCCAGGTAGGATAATGGCGCCAAACCTCACAAGAAGCCAGGCAATCAATGGCCTTCACTTCAGACATATTAGCTCTTGTCTCTGGGTCCACATTTTCGCATAATGCACGCCACATTACCATTGGTTCCCAGCTCAAATGAGTTGTTACCTCAAGGGCATCGCGAACTATAACAGGTTCACCTTTAACCCAATGCTTTTGAAAGTGAAAAAGCTCTTCAACCTCTTGAATGTCATTCATAGCAGGACAATACAAGTAATTGTCCTTGGATCCTTCTCTAGAAGCTGCGCTCCGCAGCATCTCTCTCCCTGCTTCAGAATTGTTGCACATCGAATCTGCCCTTTCCGTGTCAAAACCTACTAAATCTCGCGCCTTCTTTTTCAACTCTGAAATGCATCCCATTGGAAGGATACGCTTTAGCTCCAGTACACAATCACCACAACCACCCATTTCTTTTGGAGCACAAGAAATACTTCCATCATCATTGGCATTCCACAGCACAACCGTTGGTTCACCTTGATCCTCAGCATTTTCAAAATCACAAGGCAGTGGATCTCCACCATGCATGTAATCAGAGCCTCGGTCTACGTATCGAAACTTCATTTCAGCACGACTTGACAAGCTTCCTTCACGAATTTCGTGACAACAACTGAGACACAGTTCATAAGCACATTTTGGGCAGCTGCGGTGGAGGTCAACAACAGAAGTCGCACAATGGTTGCTGCACCAAGACCCAAAAAAATTCAATAAATAAGCTTTAAGTTGAAACAATAAAATCACATAGTTTCCAACCCTCAGCACAATAAGAGATTCTTACCAATAGACACGCTCATCATTGTTACAGAAGTTCTCTGCTATCTCAGGGGAGGAACCTGATTACAAGAACAATTCATAATTTATTAGCAGGAAATGAATTTAAACATAAAAACTCATACCTGAAGCTAAAAAGAAAACGAGGATGTACCTTGAATGCTAGCCTCAATTTGCATCTCTTGAGTTTGTTCTTCACAGATTTGTTCCAGAAAGGGAAGCAGAGACTTTATCAAATATTTTAGATGCTGAATCTTTTCACTGTCGGTGATGTCCCTTTTTGATGTCTGGACGTGATCAATATTATGAGCTAGTTAGAAGAAATGCTTGCATTCAGAATTTCAGTTCTGTAACAGGGTGCTCCAACTGCCAATGTAATATAAGATGCTTATTTGTCAACTTACAAGTTTAAAAAGCCAACTCTAAATTTCAAAAAACTAGCCTAATGGAGCTTTTGCTTCTTTATTAATGTCCTCACAATCAATAGGATAGAAGAGGGACAGAATAAAAACAAACCTTAATCAAACCACTGGAGTGCAAACACGCATTGCAGTTGCAATTTCTACGACAATAAGGACATTGTTCTGCAATTTCTTCTTCTGTCATCTGTGGATACCTACATACATCACAGCAGAATATGCATATGCCAAGTAAGCTTCTAAGCTTGTTATGCTAAAACAATGTCAAATAGTGTAGCCAAAAAATTTACCATTGTTTGATACATTGGACACAATATATTTTGCTTTTACACTTCTTGCAAGGGACAACAATTTTTCTTTCGTTTTTCATGCACTGATGACACTTTGGGCGTGCTTCTATTTTGGCCTGCTTGAAGCAAGAAAAACTGACAACTTTAGTTACCAGAGTAAATAAAGAAAGAAACTATTCCTTTCAATGTCAAGGGAACATGTATAATTCCACTATAGCAGATAAAAAAAAAATGACCAGAGGTAAATAACCTTCAAAAAATGACCATTAAATTTAGGATTAAGAAAATAATGATAAAAAAGTAAATAAAAATAAACTCTTATATTCATAATACACGCTTGCTCTAAAACTTCATCTTCTGAATCACCCTCCAAGTCTACAACTACAAAACTACTTCTCTTATTCAGCCGCTTCTTTGGAATTCCAATGCCTTTAGAGAATTCAAAAGCAGGAGTCAGTTTCACTTTCTTGGATGAATTTTTTGTTCTTGTTGGGAGTGACCACTCATCATCATCATCGTCCTCTTCCCGTTTCCATATCTTGCCATTAACTCTATTCTTAAGGGTTTTGTGAACTTGTCTCTTCGATGCAAGCCAAGAAACATTCGAGATTCTTCTCATCTTCTGCACATTATGATTACCATCACCTCTGTGCCGGTCTTGCTTAGAAATAACAGCATCCATCCTCACTGCAAGAAAGAACCAGAGATAAATACCGAAACAAAAATAGAATAAAAAATTCATATTGCACGATTGTTCTTCCACCATGAACTACGATTTATAGGGAAACAGAAATTCAATAAGCAATTAACATATTAAACGCCAATGAATTACGCATTAAAAACAATAACCATATAGTCGAAGACCATGACCAAAAGAGCTGCGGTTGAATGATAAACTCAGGTGAACTCAGCTAAAACAAACAAAAATCATCCCCATTGAAAAAGAAATAATCAAGACAAACAGAATACATATAAAGCAAAACCAGAGACTTACAAAGCTATCAAATACAAATTATAATTTGAAAAACATATAAATTCAAAAGAAACAGAGAAACCCAAAAACGAACCTGTGAACTAATCAGGGAAAAAAAATCTCTATAGAAAATTTAGATTGAAGAAGCGAACGATGATAAATGAAATCGAAGAAGAGTAAATATGTCGTGGAGAGAAAAGTGCCTTGTGCGTGAAGACATACAAATGGCATGGGAATTTCCCGTTATAGACCTGAACCGACCTCAACTCGTTTTGATGATGTTATCCCACTCTCTTTTGGAAACCGTGTGATGCAATCTTTTTCTCGGTTCCTTTGATTTCAAGAATTAAATTGGGGTGAGCATTCAGTTCAAATCAAATCGAATAAAATCAAATCATAAAAATTGAATTATATAGTTTAGAAATCAAACTGAACTGGATGAAAAATCAAATCGAACAGCTCTATTTTTGTTCTGTTCGGTTCAAACCGATCAGTTTTATTTTTGATTGATTTTTTAATTTAGACTTGATTTTCAAGTTATTTTATCTGATTTTGACCTTGGTTTGAACCTAATAACCATTAATCAATTAAATTAAACAATATATATATATATATATATACATATAATTTATAAATTTTTCATAAAAATAAATCAATTCAAAAATCAATAAAACTATTCGGTTCGGTTTAATCGATTTTTTTCTCTTTAAAACCAAACCGAACCGAAATAATCGAAATTTTTATAATATAAAACCAAACCGAATTATCTTAAAAATCGAACCAAATTACTGAATTAAGATGGTTTAGTTCAGTTTATTCAATTTGAACCAAACAATGCTCACCCATAGAATTAAACAGAAATTAACTTGTTTAAAAATTAATATTTATTATAAAGCAGCAGGGGAAGGGGAGTTTAACTTCAAGTTGCTTCACTAGACTATGCTTAGTTGTTAATAGTTAGTTGGTAAGGATAAAAGCTCTCCTTCCTTATTTTAAGCAGAGTTCGACTCTATTGAAGAGATTCATATTAAATGCATCAAACTTTGACATGATTTGGGAAACCATTTATGAGGAATTTGTTACTTTCTTTTCTAAATTAATTATAACACACTCACTAATTTTTTTTATAAATATGTTATAAGATATAATAATATTTTTGTTGAGATATAATAACTTATTTGGGAGGAAGATTTTATGGGGAAGGTGAGGTTTCTGAGAGCCCAAAACTTTCAGTTTCTCAACTCACTAAATTGGAGTGTTGGGAATATTTTTATATATTAAATATTAGTTATTATCAATCTTTATCTTCCCATATCTCATCCAAATAAGGTAAGACTAGTAAACCATTATTTATTTAACTTTACCTTACCTCCTTACACTCCTCCTAACGCAGTGTAAGTCTTGATTAATTTGTAAATAATTAATAAAATTAGTTCATTGATACTATTGAAGTAAAAAAAAAAATTGTATGCAAATGTTCTTTTTCCAATGGTACAATACAAACCAATATGAGAAATGCAAACAAAAAATCTACTTTGTATCATACACTCAAAATAATATACATTCACCCTTGAGTAGATATAACTTTACCACAAAATCCAGAGCTTCCATTTCTTGTTGGCATATTTGAATGATTCGACTCTTTTCTTTCTCCTTCCTTTAATCTACAGTGTCGCTACGTTGGCCTAGTAACTTGCAATGTGCCTAAATGTATAGTGAGATTTGAAGTCTCATGTTGTTAAGGCTCTGGATGTTCCTTAATAATATCTGTCAAAGATGATGGTGAAGATGCACCACTAATTCTATTAGGCATAGGTGTATTTCTTTGAGATTGGCATTTTGTAGGGACTAGCACACTCTCAGTCTCCAATTTTTCACTTATATCTTCATCCTCCTCGTCATCATCACCTTTGAAAACTGGATGCATATATGCATTTTGGAGATAGGTTTTCAAATTTAGGTTTGGCTCCCTTGCACGTTTTAGGGAATCTTTCATCATTGCTTCTTGAAACCCAACAAACAAAGACCATTAATTTTGCAATTAGAAAACAGCAACAAAACTGTAATGGATATCTTCTAAATGTAGGTTCATAGCGGCCTTTGCAGAAATTATTGAACCCTATAGTGAGTATTAGCTGGGCAATAAGAAATGGTATTGACTGAGTAGCTTCCTTCGTACTCAACAATCCAATCATAAGCACCTGTAAGATTATAAATGCAATGATAACACGTCCATGAACATCGGGCCAAAATGCTGCACCACTCTAGTACTCGTGTTGTGTACCACAGAAGCGTGTAAACTATTAAGAAATAATGTAAATACATAAAGCACTGATATTTGCATGGTTTACCCTCTCAACATAGGATTACATCTATGGGCATACCATCTTTCAGTATCATAAATAATAAATCATCAATTATAAGCTCAAAGCTATAACACCCATCATCGCAATTATACCCAAAATAATCCACACTACAAAACTACTTATAATAAATACATTAGTTAGTCTTCTCAATCTTTTCTAGACATAACTCAATATATTTACTATTTTAACTACTACACTATAAAGAGTGTCTTCAACTATAATAGACAATATTCCCTTCCTCTTGGATTATGTTTTTTCTCTATCTTAGGCTGAAGCCTCTTTCCCTTCATGAGACTGCAATGGGCAAAAGCTCCTCATCAATGGGTAAAGCCAAATCCTCAACAATTGGAAAAGCCCATCTCTATAATAGGTGATAGCCCCACTCTATGAGCTGAAAGCTACTCTCTTCAATCAATAAAGCCACTTTCTATGGACGAAGCTAAATTATCTTTTTACCATACTCTTATTTATAGTGTTAATTCCCTCAATCTTAATTTGATTAGTCCCACTCAATTTAGGAATAACACTAAAATAAGAGTTCTACTCTATATAGGAAAATGTCTCTCTCCAAATCCCACTAAGATTTTAGGTCATAATTTTAACAATCTCCAACTTGACTCAAAATCCATTAATCATTGCATATCTCGAATTCTTGGGTGTCTTCATATTATCAAATCTCCATGCTTGACTTGATCCCTTCAAATCTCCAATCTTCATATTGGGCGTAACTTGCTTCTTTCTTTAAAAAATTTCCAATCGTCATCAGCTTTCTTGATTTTGCATGAAGAACCCTACCTTAATTTCAACTCTCTATCATCACCATTATTGCATGTGCAACTTTCTACATGTTGCAACAGCTTTACCGTTAATCAAATTCACCAATATCATCCCCATGCTTTGACAATATTTATTGTATACCACGGAAGCGTATAAACTACAAAGAAATAAAGCAAACGCACAAAACACTAATATTTACGTGGTTCACCCTCTCAACATAGGGTTACATCCATGGGCATGCCGTCTGCCACTATTATCAATAATAAACCATCAATTATAAGTTCAAAGCTATAATACCCATCATCCCAATTACACCCAAGATAACCTATGCTACAAAATTGCTCATAGTAAATACATTAGTTAGTCCTCTGAATCTCCTCTAGACATAACCTAATATATTTACTATTTTAACTGTTGCACTACAAAGGGTGTCTTTAACTATAATGGATAATAATCCCTTTCTCTTGGATTATGTCCTTTCTCTACCTTAGGTCGAAGCCTCTTTTCCTCAATGAGACTACAATGGGCAAAAGCCCCTTATCTGTAACACTCCTATATGCATAGCCTGGTATATTTCACTGTTCCGATGACCGGTGTTAGTCCAGAAAATTAAGAGGATTAGAACCATGTTTAAGACACCTAGAAAAGCCTTGAATGAAAATTAATGGTGATTACCAGATAGGTAAGTATAAATAAGAAAAACAATGCATAAAAAGTT
Organism: Hevea brasiliensis; assembly: GCF_030052815.1. Lineage (NCBI taxonomy): Eukaryota > Viridiplantae > Streptophyta > Magnoliopsida > Malpighiales > Euphorbiaceae > Hevea > Hevea brasiliensis. The sequence continues at coordinate 29,463 of NW_026614801.1, forward strand.
AAATGAGCCGAGGATCACAGCAATGGGTGACCTTACTGGGAAGTGACTGCGAGGTCAGTCCTAACCCTAATTTTGAACAGAAAATTTTGACACAGCCATCCTAAGAATTATTGCGAAAACAGTGGAAAAAATAAAATCACAGAAAAGAATTGTTAAGTAGGTCAAATAATTAGGTAAGGGAGCCGAAAGAAATCTTGAATTACTTGCAAAATGGATCAGAACGGCGAGGGGCAATTTGGTTAATTCACTCCTAGAGGTGATTTTTGACCTAACTGTCCAATAAAATCGGAGAAACGAAAATTTCAGAATCGGGAATTAAATTAAAGAACTATTGAAAAATTAAAGAAAAAGAAAAAGAATAAAAATGGGACTTATTACATCATGATGATGACATCACATATGATGTCAAAATTAATTTTAATTTTTCCACATTTTTTGACTAAGTCAAATACAATTATTACACACATAAAAACATAAAAAATTTAAAAAAGCAAAACCATTTCTTCTTCCTTATTAATCTTGGCCAAAACACTCCACCCCACCTCCATTAAAATTCCTCTATTAAAGCTTGATCTAAGCTCTTCATCTCCATAAATTGACCCTAATTTTTCAAAACTTCCCTCAAAAACCTTGTTATCTCAACTAGACAAGAAGATTTAAGAAGAAGAAGAAAGGAGAAATTGAAGGAATTGTGAAAGTGGAACATCAAAGTTAATGTTAGTAGTTTAATTTGAAATTCTAGTTTAATACTTGTGCTTTTAGTTCATTTAACCTAGAAATTAACTTAAAATCAAAAGAAAACAATTATGGGGGACTAGATAGGAAATTTGGCCAGCATTAAGGGGTATTGAAATTTCATGATTTTGATGCAATTGAAGTGTTAGTTAAGTTGAATTGGGTGTATAGAAGTTGATTATAAACTTTAATTGTATTAGATTGCACAATTGTGTAATTAGAGTTCTTAAGCATCTTGAAGATTAGGGAAAAATTGGGGAGATGGTCAATTGGTACAAATGATCCTAATTGAAGTGAGAAATGGTCAATTGGGACCATTTGTGGTATGTTTGAATTGATAGAAACCAAGTGCAATTCGAATTAGTTAGGGTCACTATTCTGGCAGCTTGCCCTAGGTTTTTTTCAGAGACTAAAACTGAAAATTTACCAACCCAATTGGTGTGAGATAAATTAGGAATGAAAATAGACACATAATAGCACATTTTTTATTTAGGAACCACGCTCAGAAAATGACATTAGGATAGAGAACAATTAGGTCAAACTTGGGTGTAGTACACTGCCACTGTACCAAAATGACCAAATGAACAGTATTGCCATAACTTGGACTATACAGGTACAAATGACCTGACTTTTATGGCATTGGAAAGTTATGACATAGCACTACAACTTCCATGAAGAACATTGACCCAAATTCTGCCAATAACCCAGTCATTTTGCCACTTAAAGTTAATGGTCCAAAACTGCTAGAACCAAATTAGGTGCCCATAAATCTGGGTTAGACCAATCCGGCTAGCCATGTTCAAATGACCATATCTTGAGCTACGAAACTTCAAATGGAGTGATTCAAAAAGTGAATTAAAGATAAGACAATAAGAAACAATGTTTATGAAGGACACTTAGCCAAATTCTCAATGTAACCAGGCCAATGTAATAGTACAAAACAGGGTACAAAAAACTGAAAATTTAAAATTGTGCCTAGGAGACCTAAAAAATTGAAGGGGCAACCAAAATCAATAAATTAAGCAACCAAAATGTGGTATGTGGGTGAAATTGAAATTCTCATACCTATTAAGCATAAGAAAGTCAATAATTTGATTTGAATAGTATTCTGAATAGTAACACCGAAATGCAAAATTCAAAGAACATTAAATTAAGCATATTAGAGCTAAACATAAGTAATTGTGAATTTATTATTGAATTTATTATACGTTATGATGTTCAAACACTGTAAAATTATGTATTTCAATTGAAAAGAATACTGAAAAAGAACCCGAGACATCGAGTCAAGGCCTAGAGGCGACTCGCAAAAAGTTTGTGCACAACATAAAATTTTTCTGTAAATCTCTTAACAATTTTTTTTTATGAATAAATTGTGATTTATTTTTATTGAAAATTTGTGAATGAAATGAATATTATGCTTTTGACCTAAATTGTTAGAATTTAATTGTATGTGTTTGAATTGTCAATAAATGGTTAGTAAAATGTTAAGATAGTTTTGAAACCACAGTGTCATAAAAGGGAGTTCTCCCGCTTAAGCCACTATGCAGGAAGTCTCCTATCTACCAGCAAAGAAAGATGTAAGAGGTTTGAAACCGGCTTGAAACCCAGTCTGAGGATGCAAGTGGTTGGATTCAGACATAGTAACTTCTCTGAGCTCATCTCTCAAGCATTTGAGTTAAAATGAATTGAGTCAGAAGGGGCACCAGTGAAAGAGAAAACAGAGAAGACAAAGAAATCAAAAAAAGAGAAAAGTGGAAAGGCAGTGGATCAAAGTTCCAGTGGCAATACTGGAAAAAGAAAGAAATTTGGGGGATCAGGCAGAGGTGGAAGGTCTAGTAGAGGTAGATTTTCTGGGCAGAGACCCCCTTGGTCTGGTCAGCAGACGTTTAGGAGTTCTCACTCTCCCCGCCCTTATGAGACATGTGGCAAGACCCATAGTGGGATATGTTATTGGGCTTCAGGAGCATGTTTTAACTGCGGGGGCACAGGCCATCTGGCCAAGGACTGCATCAGTACCCGTAGATTTGGGCCAGCTCTTACCACTGCAGAAGGATCCATTCAAAGTTCTGCTACTAGAGTTTCATAACCAGTTAGCAGAGGTAAAGGCAGAGGTCAGGGCAGCACTTCAGGCAATTAGGGTACAGTAAACCAGACAGAACAAGGTAGTGCTCCGGTAAGAGTCTACACTATGAGACAGCGGGAAGAAGCTGAAACTTCTGACATTATGGTCGATACATTCTCTATCTCTGATCAAGATGTATTTGTGTTGTTTGATCTGGGTTCTACCCACTCATATGTTAGTGCTAGCATTGTTAGTTCCCTTGTGGTTCCGTGTGCCAAAATGGATTTTGAGGTGCTAGTAACAAGTCTGTTAGGACAAGAGGTCAGGGTCAATAGAATGTATAGAGATTGTCCTTTGGTGATCCAAGGACATGTTTTTCTGTCAGATCTGATTGAAATGCCCTTCAGAGATTATGATATCATCTTGGGCATGGATTGGCTAGCCAGGCATCATGCCATGATTGACTGTAGACTGAAGACAGTCACTTTTGGTCTCCCTCTGTATGGTGATATGGTATTACATGGGGAGAGGCAGTTGTTGCCATCAAATATCATTTCAGCTATACTAGCCAGAAAGATGATTAGAAAGGGGTGTGAAGCATACTTGGTACATGTGATACACAACCAAGTGGGGAGTCCAGCATTGAGGGATATCCCTACAGTATATGACTTTTCGGATGTGTTCTCTGATGAGTTGCAAGGGTTACCTCCGGAAAGAGAGGTGCAGTTTGAGATTGATGTCATGCCTAGTGTGGACCCAATCTCCATAACATCATACAGAATGGCACCAGTAGAATTGAAAGAATTGAAAGTGCAATTGCAAGAGCTACTTGATAAGGGCTTTATTCGCCCTAGTGTGTCACCTTGGGGAGCGCCAGTGCTGTTTGTTAAGAAGAAAGATGGCACTCTCCATTTATTTATTGACTATCGACAGTTGAATAAGGTGACAATAAAGAATAGATATCCATTGCCCTGCATTGATGACTTGTTTGATCAGTTAAGGGGTGCAACTGTGTTCTCCAAAATTGACCTGAGATCGGGTTATTATCAGCTGAAGGTGCAAGAGCAGAGTATCCCTAAAACTACCTTTAGAACTTGATATGGCCATTATGAGTTCCTGGTCATGCCATTCGGGTTAACCAATGCTTCAGCTACATTTATGGATATGATGAATACTATCTTCAGACCATACCTCGATCAGTTTTGTAACAGCCCAATCCTTCTCCAGTTAGTATTGTCCACTTTGGCCCATGGGCCTCACGGATTTGTCCCTTGGGAGGTTTCATTCCCAAAAGCGCACTGACCAGGTGAGGAAGACTCCCACATATATGGCCCAAATCTTTTCTTCCCGTTTCCGATGTGGGACACGAAGTTTCCACCCCAGTGCGTAGCTGGTTGAACAAGCATGTCCCAACCCCATCCCTGGGTCATGACAAGCCCACCAGCTTCCGCCTGGTGCGTCCTCGCACCACACACCGTACTAGAGGGAGTCCAGCTCTGATACCAAATTATAACGGCCCAATCCATCTCCAGTCAGTATTGTCCGCTTTGGCCCATGGGCCTCACGGCCCGGCCCACTAGTGATATTGTCCGCTCTAGACCGAAGCCCTCACAGTTTTAAAACGCGTCAATAGGGGTTAGGAACCTCCATCTTATGAACCCAGCATCTCTCTCGTGTTTTGTCGATGTGGGATTTGCCTAGGGTGTTACAATCCACCCCCCTTATGGGACTCAGCGTCCTCGCTGAGGTTTGCCCCACCATCGTTCAAGGTTGCACGCGGAGCGGCTCTGATACCACAAATGTAATGGTCCGTCCCACTAGTGATATTGTCCGCTCTGGGCTGAAGCCCTCACGGTTTTAAAACGCGTCAATAGGGGTTAGGAACTATCAACTTATGAACCCAGCATCTCTCCCGTGTTTTGTCGATGTGGGATTTGCCTAGGGTGTTACAATCCACCCCCCTTATGGGGCTCAGCGTCCTCGCTGAGGTTTGCCCCACCATCGTTCAAGGTTGCACGCGGAGCAGCTCTGATACCACAAATGTAACGGCCCGGCCCACTAGTGATATTGTCCGCTCTAGGCCGAAGCCCTCACGGTTTTAAAACGCGTCAATAGGGGTTAGGAACCTCCATCTTATGAACCCAGCATCTCTCCCGTGTTTTGTCGATGTGGGATTTGCCTAGGGTGTTACAAGTTTGCGGTGGTATTCATTGATGATATATTGATCTATTCGAGGAGTGCAGAGGAGCATGATAGACATCTGCAGATTGTACTACAGACTTTAAGGGAGAAACGATTATATGCAAAATCGTTAAAGTGTGAATTTTGGCTAAAGGAAATATCCTTCTTGGGGCACATAGTATCGACAGAAGGCATTAAGGTAGATCCCAGCAAGATAGAAGCTGTCCTTAATTGGAAGCCACTCAGGAATGTCATAGAAATTCGCAGTTTTCTGGGTTTAGCTGGATACTATCACCATTTTGTGAAAGGGTTCTCTATGTTGGCTTCTCCACTGACCAAGATGTTTCGGAAGGATGTGAAATTTCAGTGGACGGATAAATGCCAGCAGAGTTTTAATGAACTAAAGAGATGTTTGACAGAAGCTCCAGTCCTTACTTTACCTACACCGGGTAAAGAATATATAGTTTATAATGACGCTTCTCACAATGGGTTAAGCTGTGTATTGATGCAAGATCGGAATGTCATTGCTTATGCATCACGCCAACTGAAACCGCATGAGAGGAACTATCCGACATATGACTTGGAGCTTGCAACTATTGTATTTGCTCTTAAGATCTGGAGACACTACTTATATGGGGAGAAGTGTTACATCTACACAGATCATAAGAGTTTGAAGTATTTGGGTACTCAAAAGGGGTTGAATTTGAGACAGAGGAGATGGTTAGAGTTGATAAAAGACTATGATTATCTGATAGACTATCAACAAGGGAAAGCTAATGTGGTGGCTTTTCCCTGGCTGAAGCCTTAAGTCGCAAGACTATGGTAAGTCTGAGAGTTTCTCCTTTGTCTATGGTACATGAGTTGAGAGTATTACATGCTAGCTTAGAGATTAATGATGAGGGGCAGACAGTAATTGCATGGCATGTACAACCAGTGTTGATTGATCAAATTAGAATGGCTGCTCAGAATGATCATAAATATCAAAAGCTAGTGGGAGAAGTTCGACAGGGCAAGAAACCTAAATTTTCAGTGTGAGAAAATGGACTACTACTACACCAGGGCAGAATGTGCGTTCCTAATGACATTGACTTGAGACAGATCATTATGAAGGAAGCACATGAGTCTCCTTTTGCTATGCACCCTGGTGGCACTAAAATGCACAGAGGGTTAAAGGAGCATTACTGGTGGATGGGTATGAAAAGGATGTAGCTGATTTTGTCTCTGAATGCCTAACTTATCAGCAAGTGAAGGCAGAACATCAAGTACCAGCTGGTTTGTTACATCCATTACCAGTGCCTGAATGGAAATGGGAACAAATAACTATGGATTTTGTGATGGGACTTCCGAGGACACAGAAAAGTCATGATGGAGTATGGGTCATAGTGGACAGGCTAACCAAGTCTGCTCATTTTTTGCCAGTCCGGATGGACTATAGCTTAGAAAAATTGTCCAAATTGTACATAGAAGAGATTGTGAGACTGCACGGAGTGCCAGTATCAATTATATTAGACAGAGACCCTAGGTTCACTTCTAGATTCTGGGGTAGTCTTCAAAGAGCCCTAGGAACTAGATTGAACTTCAGCACGACATTTCACCCACAGACAAATGGCCAGTCTGAGAGGGTAATTCAGATCTTGGAGGACATGCTACGGGCTTGTGTGATTGAGTTTGAGGGCAGTTAGGACACACACTTGCCTCTGATTAAGTTTGCTTATAACAATAGCTACCAATCAAGCATTGGGATGCCTCCATATGAAGCTTTGTATGGCAGAAAGTGCAGAACTCCCTTGTGTTGGGATGAAGTAGGTGAAAGAAAGATGATTGAGCCAGAGATTGTTCAGCAAACAGAGGAGAAAATCAGAATGATCAGAGATCGACTCAAGGCTACATCAGACCGTCAGAAGTCCTACATCGATCTGAAAAGGAGAGATATTGAATATGCAGTGGGTGAGAAAGTATTCCTCAAGGTTTTCCCTTGGAAGAAAATTATGAGATTTGGCAGAAAGGAGAAACTGAGTCCACGTTTCATTGGAACATATGGGGTTCTGGAAAGAGTGGGTCCCTTAGCATACCGACTAGCATTACCTCCAGAGTTAGAGAAGATACATAATATCTTTCATGTGTCTATGTCGAGGAGGTATAGGTCAGACCCATCTCATGTACTACTAGTAGAAGAGATTGAGTTAAATCCAAACCTCACATATGAGGAAGAACCTATTGAAATTATGGCATATGAGGTAAAGCAGCTACGGAACAAGCAGATACCATTGGTTAAAGTGCTATGGAACCATCATTCAGGCCAAGAAGCTACTTGGGAACAAGAGGAGGACATGAGGAGACAGCACCCACAGCTATTCAGAGATTGATACCAGGTAAAATTTTGAGACGAAATTTATTTTAAAGGGGGGAGAATTATAACACCCCTATACGCATAGCCTGGTATATTTCACTATTTTAGTGACCAGTGTTGGTCTAGACAATTAAGAGGATTAGAACCATATTTAAGACACCTAGAAAAGCCTTGAATGAAAATTAATGGTAATTACCAGATAAGTAAGTATAAATAAGAAAAACAATGCATAAAAGTTAAATGAGCCGAGGATCACAGCGATGGATGACCTTACTAGGAAGTGACTGCGAGGTCAGTCCTAACCCTAATTTTGAACAGAAAATTATGACACCGCGGTCCTAAAGACTATTGCGAACACAGTGGAAAAAAGAAAATCACATAAAAGAATTGTTAAGCAGGTCAAATAATTAGGTTAGGGATCCAAAAGAAATCTTGAATTACATGTAAACCGGATCAGACCGGCGAGGGACAATTTAGTCAATTTACCCCTAGAGGTGATTTATGACCTAACTGCCCAATAAAATCAGAGAAACGAAAATTTCGAAATCGGGAATTAAATTAAAGAAATATTAAAAAATTAAAAAAAAAAAAGAAAAAGAATAAAAATGGAACTTATTACATCATGATGATGATATCACATATGATGTCAAAATTAATTTTAATTTTCCCATATTTTTTGACTAAGTCAAATACAATTATTACACACATAATAACATAAAAAATTTAGAAAAGCAAGACCATTTCTTCTTCCTTATCAATCATGGGCGAAACACTCCACCCCACCTCCATTAAAATTCCTCCATTAAAGCTTGATCTAAGCTCTTCATCTCCATAAATTAACCCTAAATTCTCAAAATTTTCCCCAAAAACCTGGTTATCTCAACTAGATAAGAAGATTTAAGAAGAAGAAGAGAGGAGAAATTGCAGGAATTGTGGAAGTGGAACATCAAAGTTGAGGTTAGTAGTTTAATTTGAAATTATAGTTTAATACTTGTGCTTTTAGTTCACTTAACCTAGAAATTAACTTAAAATCAAAAGAAAATAATTATGAGGGACTAGATAGGAAATTCGGCCAGCATTAAGGGGTATTGAAATTTCATCATTTTGATGGAATTGAAGTGTTAGCTAAGTTGAATTGGGTGTATAGAAGTTGATTATAAACTTTAATTGTATTAGATTGCACAATTGTGTAATTAAGGTTCTTAAGCATCTTGAAGATTAGGAAAAAAATTGAGGAAACAGTCAATTGATAAAAATGACCCTAACTGGAGTGAGAAATGGTCAATTGGGACCATTTGTGGTATGTTTGAATTAGTAGAAACCAAGTGTAATTCGAATTGGTTAGGGTCATTATTCTAGTAGCCTCACCTAAATCTCTTTCAGGGATTAAAACTGAAAATTTACCAACTCAATTGGTGTGAGGTCAATTGAGAATGAAAATAGACACATAATGGCACATTTTTCATTCAGGAACCATGCTCAAAAAATGACATTAGGATAGTGAACAATTAGGTCAAACCCGGGTGTAGTACACTGCCACTGTACCAAAATGACCAAATGAATAGTATTTATTCTTTTAGCCATAACTTGGGATATACAGGTACAAATGACCTGATTTTTATGGCATTGGAAATGTATGACATAGCACTACAACTTCCATGAAGAACATTAACCTAAATTCTGCCCATAACCCAGTCATTTTGCCACTTGAATTTAGTAGTCCAAAACTGCAAGAACTAAATTAAGTGCCCAGAAATCTGGGTTAGACCAATCCGGCCAGCTATGTTCAAATGGCCATATCTTGGGCTACAAAATTCCAAATGGAATGATTCAAAAAGTGAATTAAAAATAAGACAATAAGGAACAACTTTTATGAAGGACACTTAGCCAAATTCTCACTGTAATCAGGCTAATGGAACAGTACAAAATAGGGCATAAAAAAACTGAAAATTTGAAATTGTGCCTAGGAGACTTAAAAAATTGAAGGGGCAACCAAAATCAACAAATTAAGCAACCAAAATGTGGTATGTGGGTGAAATTGAAATTCTCATACCTATTAAGCATAAGCAAGTCAACAATTTGACTTGAATAGTATCGTGAATAGTAATCCCAAAATGTAAAATTCAAAGAACGTTAAATTAAGCATATTAGAACTAGACATAAGTAATTGTGAATTTATTATACATTATGATACTGAAACGCTGTAAAATTATATGTTTCAGTTGAAAAGAATACTGAAAATGAACCCGAGACATCGAGTCAAGGCCTAGAGGTGATTAGCACAAGGTTTGTGTACAACATAAAATTTTTCTGTAAATTCTCTTGACAATTTGTTTTGATGAATAAATTGTGATTTATTTTTATTGCAAATTTGTGAATGAAATGAACATTATGCTTTTGACCTAAATTGTTGAAAATTAATTGTATCTGTTTGAATTGTCAATAAATGGTTAGTAAAATGTTAAGATAGTTTTAAAACCACAATGTCATGAACACATATCTTAATGCCTCACTAGCATGCCTAGTGGGAGGAATTAGTTTTGAATTTTGAATTCCCTCTCTGGCTGAAGTATTGAGGTGTGTGCCAGTAGAGGAAGAAATTGAATGGGTACCCATAGATTGAGCTAGCTAGCCTTGAGATTCCTCATAAGCCTCTACCTATTGAGATGAACATTGTACTGATGGCATGATATAACTGTGTGTTTTTATGAAATCTGTTTTGGGACTTTCGATATGAGACTGTTTTGACTAAAATTATAAATTGTGTTTTGTATTTGTTTTTCATTTTCAATACCATATGTGAACAAACGTGAATTGATTTATGCATAAGATTTTATTTTAGCATGTTGTGCACCACTGAGTCGTAGTACTCAACGATGATTGTTTATTGCTGTCGCAGATAAAGAGACTAGTAGAGCAACGGAGTAAGCTGCCGAGGATTTCAGAGCTACTTTTGGACCTTTTGTTGGGTATAATTTTATACCATGATTGTACATGTTTATTTTGATATAATTGACTATATGTACATTTGTAAAGTGGTCATGAGCAGTTATACAGAAATTGTAATAATATTATTTTGAATTTTTTGCTGTAAATTTAAACTGATGTATGTAAATTAAATTTTCTTTAATGGATTATTTAGCATTATTTTTGAAAATAATTGAGTTGAAAATTGACTTGAATTATAGAGTTTGGAGAAAATTGTGCTGATTTGAGTTATAATGGTGGTTGTGAGTTGATGAAGTGTTATATTGGAAGTGTTTTCTATAGGTAAAATTTTCGATTTTCTCAAATACAGCCGGTACTCTGCCGAAATTTTTTCATAATTTGCGAAAAAATAAAAATAGACAAAAATTTTATCAAATCTTTAAACTTCAAGTAAATGTTTTGAATACCTGCTAGAAAAGCTTACCACTTTTAAAAAGTAAGAAAATTATTTTAAAATCTCTCGTAGTGTATTTAATGGGTTATTGGTAGACGGAGTTGGTAATTCATTAGGTATACTACAGGATCATATTATGCCTTATAGAGGGGTAAGGCGTGACATTATCAATGGGCAAAGCCAAATCCTCAATAATTGGCAAAGCCCCTCTCTACAATGGGTGACAGCCCCACTCCATAGACTGAAAGCCACTCTCCATGGGCAAAGTCACTCTCCGTGGGCGAAGCCACTCTCTTCAATTGGTCAAGTCACTCTCTACAGGTGAAGCCAAATAACTTTTTTACCATTCTCCTATTTATAGTGGTAATTCCCTCAATTTTAATATGATTAGGAGTCCTACTCAATTTAGGAGTAACACTAATATAAGAGTTCTACTCTATATAGGAAAATGTCTCTCTTCAAATCTCACTAAGATTTTGAATCATAATTCTAACATCTTGGTTGAATCTTAATTCTAACATCTTGGTTGTAAATGTTGGAGATGCCTCATATAAAAAGTTTAAAGGAGATAAAAGATTATCTTCAATTAAATTGAAAAGATGCTGCTAACAACTTCTATCATGTTTTTTTTTTTTTAATTTTAAATTTATAATCTTCAATGAATTATTAGAATAAATTTCATTATATAAATGAATAAATTTTGACAACTGTCCATGAACTTATCTAATTGTAACACTAAAGTCCTTAAACTTAAAAATGTAACATAAAACCCCATCAACTTTTAAATTTTATACAGTAAAATCTCTCTAACCTCAAATTACCAATTTTTCAGTTAGACGCTGACCTGAACAGTTTCAGCATGGAGCTTAGTCAATATTTCTCTTTTCTCTCTCAAGCCATGTGTAAATTGAATTCTTTTTCTCTTTATAGATAGAATAATTTTTCATGTATACAGAGAATAATTTTACACTTTGTATAAGAGAAGAGAGATAAATATTGACTAAGTGTCATGTGGGAGCTATTTACATCAGTTTTTAACTGAAAAATTAGTAATTGAAAGTCAAAGGGATTTTACTGTGCAAAATTTAAAAGTTTAGGGGGTTTTATGTTACATTTGAAAGTTAAAGGACTGTAGTGTTACAACTATATAAGTTCAGGGACAATTGTTGAAATTTATCAGATCAGTTTTTTTCCTACTAGTTTGACGTGTTTTTTCAAAGCTTTTCTGTGAAACAAAGGTAACATCTAATGGCAATAACTTCAATGTCACACGTATCTCCAATAACCTCTTCCATCCAAACTACAACATTACTACTTGAAAATATTTCAAAAAGAATCATTAGAAGAACATCAGTAGCTAAAAGCCATCCAAACGTGCTGAATTTTGACCTAAAAATTCTAAGTTGAACTTGAATCACATGGCCATACTCAATTAATTGATGGAGCTATTAACTCCATGCAATAGAAAATTGTCATTTAGATTGAATATTACATTAAGTCTTTACCTGATGACGAAACACGATGTACGCAAAGGCAAAGAAAATTATTATGAATGGAAGGAGAGCTGGTGTCACTGTTGCATATACAAGACCTGATAGAAAATAGAATTGTACATGAGGTTCTCCAGTATTGAAACCAATGCTTCTTGGATCCGTGGCCTCTTCCCTATCCTTTTCAGTAATAACCAGGAAGATCTTCAGGTGGAATATTATTAGTATTTTCAAAATTAAAACTTCTGCTATTCCAGACCATCCATCAAACATTATGTACGTTAAGAAGGAAGTTGCCTTAATTGGAATAGCCACACCAATTGTTTTAGGAATTCGACGACTAAGAATCATCAATGAAAATGATGAGCAACTATACATAGGATATTTACTCTAATAAATTTAAAATGGTTGTACCATTATTCAATATGAGCAACTATACATAGAAATAGTGAAAAAAAAAATAATTGCAAGAAAGCTTATACGTTCATGCTTTGATTACCATATATGATTTGTTTAGAGTTAAGCTTCTATAGGGAAATTATTGTATAGGATCGAGTATTTATTACTGTACTAAAAGTTTAAAAATTTGAATTTATGACTTTAATTTTGATTTCAATTTTAAGATCGAGCATTTATCACTGTGTCAAAAATTTAAATGGTTGACAGAGATAACTTCAACTCTTTACGCAATAATCTAAGCATCATAGATCAAATGTCAAAAATTTAAATGGTTGACAGAGATAACTTCAGCTCCTTACGCAATAATCTAAGCGCCATAGATCAAAAGAATCTAGAAAAAATGTTGGCCTATTAAGCTATCTCACTTAGTGCTAAAAATTATAATTTATTTTTCTTATTTGAGATTGTTCCCACCCTCATTCCAGTAATTCATCTTAATTTGTATAAAAGAGTTTATGTGTGATTGGATACTGCAGCTTTTTCAAAGCCTCAAGAAAGCAAGAGAGCTGTAGATAATAATTAAGAAGACAGGAAAGAAGGTTCATTATCAGTCTGTTTTGTTTTGCTTATTTGTTAAATGATCAATTTTTTTTCCCTCACATTTTTTTTTATCTTTTTGTTTTCTTTGATTTCCTCTTTGGACAGCCACTGGTGAGTGTTTTCATTGTTGGCAATCCTTTCTCTTTCTTTTTTTTTTTTTACCCTTCTCATAAATCCCATATGTGTATATGTTTGGAATAGTTTTTGGATATATCTTCTCATATTTATCATTAATGATAGATTTTAAGTGAATAAATCTTCATAGTTATTTTTATTAATAGATTTTGAGTTTTCGTGGTGTTTTTTTTTTTCTCTTTTAATGGAGTTATTATATGTTGTACGAGGTACAGATCTTTCATTCAATAAAAGATCAAAATTTGAAGGTTATTTGATGGGCTCATAAAAAGATTATAGAGTCAAAGGATGAAGCGTGCCTGCTTATTGACTAATTTACGTACTTTATTAACAATATTGAATATTCTAAATTCTTTATATTATTTTTTAATGAGTTATTAACTTCATCTATATAAAAATATAATAGGTTAGATCTAATTAATGAAATATTTTTTTTCATCTCTTTAAAAAAAAGAACCATTATTAAGATTTTCTATTTTTGCAGTTTCTAATATTAGTGTGTTGATCCTTGCTTAAAAAAAATATTAGTTGGTTGATCTTTGTAAGAATTTATAATCATTAATTATAAAAAAAAATCATAAAGTATGAGTTAATTGAAGTTTAAATATCATTATTTGAAAATTATTACTGGCATCATAAATAGCTACAAACATTAATTTATTAAACTTCAAATAATTTTATTCTCTTAATTAAAATTGTTTTAGATCGTGAAGTTGCTAAATTTCATTTTCTATACAATAAACTTTAATTTAATATATGATTTACCTTTGATAATTCATAAATTAATACATACAAATATTTTTAAAAAAGTTAAATTAGGATAAGTTATTTTTTGCTTTTTTCTTTCAGAGCTCTTCCTTGAATGGTCACGGGTAAATTTTCCACTTATGGCTATCCATATATCAATTATTTTATTTTATTTTATTTTATTATATTTTATTAATTTTTTTCAATAAATTCTCAATTCTATTTATGTATATGAGTTTTTCTGCTCATATTTATGTCCATTAAGAACAGATCTAAAGTTTCTTTTCAATATTAAAGTCCTATTTCTCCCATTTGTTGGGGTTTTATTCTCTCTTTTTATTTTTTTTTTTGCCGTATATAAATAGATTATTTGACAATTTAAATTATAGCATGGATTGTTGATTTCTTTGATCAAAGACTTTGAATCTTTAATGATCATTTATTAACAAAGCTTGATAATTCATCTTATTCTTTTATTAATATTCAATGATTTAATCTTTTTCATAGGTCACATAGATAACAAGTTTCAAAAGGATAATATTATGAAAATTTTTAATTTTTCAAAATTAAAAAATTACTTGGAAGATAAATAATTCTCGATCCAGGACAATGATCTCAAAATTTTCATCAAATAAATAACAATAGAAACATAGAAAAAGAGAAATACGTCGCACCAAAAATGATATCAGGCCTCGTAGTATAATCAGTAATTTTTGTAACTCTTTCCTTTCCATAATGTTGGGCCTTAGCCTTAAAATGGCTAATAGTTCAAGTGGGCTTTTGGAGAGAGAGAGAACTGCTGATATTATTGAGCTTCGTGATATTGAACTCTAACTTCGTTTGTCAAAATAGCTAAAGGCCTGTTTGGCATTTTTATTGAAACTGCTGTTAAAAAAATCATTTTTTTAAATATACTGGTTAGAAAGTATTTAAAAAAAATTAAAAATTAAAATTTATCAATTTTAATCATAAGAACACTAAAATAACAAAATAACTTTTTCCAAATTACTTTTCTTAACAGCGTCTAAAATGATGCTTTTATTCAGAAAAAATAGTTTCAGACTCTAAAACTCAATGCCAAACAAGACTTAAAACGTTTGAAGTTTTGCTAGGCTCTATTTTTATAGCCTTGCATCTTTTAGTTTCCCAAAACTGTGCCAAGAGCAGATCATCAAATTCAGATTTGAGAAAGAAATGAAAGGATATGATGGTGGATTAGAGATAATCCTGCACCTGCTAAGCCAATCATCTCTTCAGTAGCTGAAGAAAGATCCACTGCGTCCATTTATAATATTCTGGTTCAGTAGTCGAAATTTCTTGATCCCAGTAACAGAAAGTTGGTGCATTCATTTTGAACGTGTGTAATAGAAAGAGGTGAAGAAGAGTTTGTGAGAAGAAATCCCTCTTGCTGATAATGTTTGGCTCTGGCTATTGTTCTTGTTTTCGTCATCCATTTTCTTGATGGGCTTTAACATGTATGATGAAGAGTGAAGACTGATGATCAACATTAGGGGTCCAATATTTAAATTATAATATTTTAAATTATTAAAATTTCAAATAAAATTGGCTTGTTAGTTCCATTTTTTTTATAATTATTCCTAAATCAATATGGTAATCCTTTTATTATATGCCATCTAACATCATTATAACAACTCTCATCCTAAGACAATTTGCTATAATACTATTTTATAAGACAATTTACTATAATACTATTTTAATGTAGAATAAGCACTTATATTCGAAAGGTTATCTAGAATTCATATTACTATTTAAAATATTAATAAAATATTAGTTAAATATGTTAATCAAATTTTATTTGGAAATTAAATTTAATATTTTTAATTATTAAGTTTTAAACTAATTAAATAATGGTTTCAAATTACTTTTCTTATCATAATTAAATAGGTTTTTTTTTAAATAAAGTTTAATTACACTTAATTTATCATATTAGTAAATACAAATGAATAATTGAATATCTGTATTATCTTATGTTAATGAGACTTTCATCAAATGATAAAATAAAAGTCAAGAGGTCATCTTCTATATCCCACTCTTATTTGTTCTTAATAGATTATTATGTTAGCTATTATCTTGAATTGAAAAACTTGATTATGCTAACTGAGTGTTTAAGTTGATTATTTGGTCATTTGACGGGAAATACGCTTTATTTGGTGGTAACCTATCATAGTTCAACTCCATAGTTTTTCTAAGAGCCCAATTTGAAAACCATTAAATTCTAATATTTCATGAAGAGAAAATATATATGTCATTGCACTCCTATTTAAATAACAAAGCATAACACTAAAATTTCATGATAAAAAAGAAAAAATAGACTAAAGACAAATATAAATTTATTTTGAAATGATAAAGATCTAGAGATTGTTGAGAGAAATATAAAATAAATATAAAAAAAATACAAAAAAGAAAAGGTGAGGGGCAACTATCTGGTCAAAATACTCATCCGTGGCTACCTCAAATAGCTTGCAAGGGAAAGAAGAAGAGAGAGGAAGGAGAGAATTTATAGAGGCAGTTATAGAGTTAAATATCATTCTTTACATTTTCTTAAAAATTTTGATTTTGATTTAATTATAATTTGTTTGTTCCAACTTTCAAGTTAAAAGCTACTTAATAGTTACTTAGACTTTGTGTAGATGAGGATGAAGAATAGGTAAATAAAGGTAAGAAATGATAAAGTAATGTAGGGTAAGAGTAAACAAAGGTAAATCATACCCTCCCTTACCCCTCAAATCTTAATTTTTATTAAAGAGGGGATATGAGACCTATAACTATTTTATTTATTGCACTCTTAAATTTACAATTTCTTTACATCTTTCCAAATATAAAAAATATACATTACTTTTCTGTACCTTTCCATTAATTCACTTCTTTACGAATATGAAAATTATTTTATTATAATCTTTTTTACTCTTCCACTCCTTCCCCTTTCATTAATTACCCTTTTCTCACCCCATTAAAACATAGCCTTCTAAGAAGCCCACGAACTTAATTATTTTACAATTATACTCAAAGGGCTAATCATGTCATTTTATGTAGAGCCAACAAAGACTTAGTTGATGTATTTTGGACTATAAAAGGGGATGTGTGGCTTCCAAAAGAAAAGAATTGAGAAAACAATAGGTCTCCCTTCTTCCAAAAGTGAAGGTCATGAGTTGTGAGGTACCTCTTGTTGAATGAATGAATAGGAAGGGAGAGGGAGAGGGAGATATACCATACCAATTGCCAAGGTTTCAAGTAGCAAAGGTAAAGTTCAATTCTCTTATAGATAATTTTCATTTTTTTTAGTGGAAATTGTGTTTGTCAAAACTAAATTAAATAAGCCCCTATGTTTTTTCTGCTAATCAAATTGTGTTTGAATAGGAGAATCAAGAAGATTATACAAGAAAAATTATAAAGTTAAATTTTTAAAAGATTTTATTATTATTATTATTAACTATGAAATTAAATGAGCATTTCATCTACAGAGTATAGAAAACTCAAAATAGAAAAATTTAGATAAATAATTGACAATATAAAAGTTGACTTTGTTTTTATAAAAGGATGTCTCTTATCCAAGTTTTATTAGGTGCTCTAGAAGCATATGTTCCTTTTCTCACTATGAGATGGGACCATATCCCATAATCCATGAGATAACTAAATTCTTGTGATTTTATGATACACTAAAAACTAGTGCATCAAGAGCACCTTATAATTTTTCATCTCCTATCATCCCATGTCATGTATATTTTGGCTTTCTTTCTTTTCAATGATTTACCTATCATCGTTAGTGAAGTGAGTTAGTGTTACATTATATTTGGATGAAGTTTTTGAAAATATGATATAGGGTTTTAAAATAATATAAATATTTAAGAGTAAGTATTTTTTTAACGAATATAAATTTTTTTGAGATTTTAAAATTCAAAAACTCTAATTTTTTCATTCCACTAATTTAGTAGATCGAAAAGTTTTTAATAGTTTATCTTTCATTACATTTTTCATACCATTAGTATTGGTTTGTTATGTTAAAATATTTTCTTAAATACATTTTTAAATTAATTTAAAATTAAATTTGATATATTTTAATCATAAAAATTCTAACTCCCTATTGCATGGAATCTTGAATTTTATAAACATTCAATGTAATTATATATTTTTTTTTTTTTCAATTCTCATGTTTGCTTATAACAACAGCTACCAATCAAGCATTGATATGCCTCCATATGAAGCTTTGTATGGCAGAAAGTGCAGAACTCCCCTGTGATGGGATGAAGTAGATGAAAGAAAGATGATTAGGCCAGAGATTATTCAGCAAACAGAGGAGAAAATCAGACTGATCAGAGATCGACTCAAGGCTGCATCAGACCGTCAGGAGTCCTACATCGATCTGAAGAGGAGAAATATTAAATATGCAGTGGGTAAGAAAGTATTCCTCAAGGTTTTCCCTTGGAAGAAAATTATGAGATTTGGCAGAAAGGAGAAACTGAGTCCACGTTTCATTGGACCATATGAGGTTCTGGAAAGAGTGGGTCCCTTGGCATATCGACTAGCACTACCTCCAGAGTTAGAGAAGATACATAATGTCTTCCATGTGTCCATGTTGAGGAGGTATAGATTAGAACCATCTCATGTACTACCAGCAGAAGAGATTGAGTTGAATCCAGACCTCACATATAAGGAACCTATTGAAATTCTAGCATATGAGGTGAAGCAGCTACGGAACAAGCAGATACCATTAGTTAAAGTGTTGTAGAACCATCATTCAGGCCAGGAAGCTACTTGGGAACGAGAGGAGGACATGAGGAGACAGCACCCACAGCTGTTCAGAGATTGATACCAGGTAAAATTTTGAGACAAAATTTATTTTAAGGGGGTAGAATTATAACACCACTATATGCATAGCCTGATATATTTCACTGTTTCGGCGATCGGTGTCAGTCCGGACAATTAAGAGGATTAGAACCATGTTTAAGACACCTAGAAAAGCCTTGAATGAAAATTAATGGTGATTACCAGATAGATAAGTATAAACAAGAAAAACAATGCATAAAAAATTAAATGAGCGGAGGATCACAACGAAGGGTGACCTTACCGGGAAGTGACTGTGAGGTGTTGAGGTGTGTGCCAGTAGAGGAAGAAATTGAATGGGTACCCATAAATTGAGCTAGCTAGCCTTGATATTCCTCATAAGCCTCCGGTTATTGAGATGAACATTGTACTAATGGCACGATATAATTGTGTGTTTTTATGAAATCTCTTTTGGGACTTTCGAAATGAGACTGTTTTGACAAAAATTATAAATTATGTTTTGTATTTATTTTTCATTTTCAGTACCATATGTGAACAAACGTGAATTGATTTATGCATAAGATTTTATTTTAGCATGTTGTGCACCACTAAGTCATAGTACTCATCGATAGCTGTTTATTACTATCGTAGATAGAGAGACTAGTAGAGCAGCAGAGTGAGCTGCTGAGGATTTCAGAGCTACTTCTGGACCTTTTGTCAAGTGTAATTTTATTCCCTTATTGTACATATTTATTTTGATGTAATTGACTGTATGTACATTTATAAAGTTGTCATGAGTAGTTGTACAGAAATTGTAATAATATTATTTTGGATTTTCTGCTGTAAATTTAATCTGATGTATGTAAATTAATTTTTCTTTAATGGATTGTGAATGAATTTATTTAGCATTATTTTTGAAAATAATTGAGTTGAAAATTGACTTGAATTGTGGAGTTTGGAGAAAATTGTGCTGATTTGAGTTATAATGGTGGTTGTGAGTTGATGAAGTGTTATATTGGAAGTGTTTTCTACAGGTAAAATTTTCGGTTTTCTCAAATACATCGGCACTCTGCTAAAATTTTTCTAAAATTTACGGAAAAATAAAAATGGACAAAAATTTTATCAAATCTTTAAACTTCAAGTAATTGTTTTTAATACCTGCTGAAAAAGCTCACCACTTTCAAAAAGTATGAAAATTATTTTAAAATCCCTTATAGTGTGTTTAATGGGTTATCGATAGACGGAGTTGGTAATTCGTTAGGTATACTACGGAATCATGTTATGCCTTACAGAGTGATAAGGTGTGACATTATCAATGGGCAAAGCCAAATCCTCAGCAATTGGCAAAGCCCCTCTCTACAATGTGTGACAGCCCCACTCCATCGACTGAAAGCCACTCTCAATGGGCAAGCCACTCTCTTCAATTGGTTAAGTCACTCTCTACGGGTGAAGCCAAATAACTTTTTTACCATTCTCTTATTTATAGTGTTAATTCCCTCAATTTTAATCTGACTAGGAGTCCTACTCAATTTAGGAGTAACACTAACATAAGAGTTCTACTCTATATAGGAAAATGTCTCTCTTCAAATCTCTCTAAGATTTTGAGTCATAATTCTAACATCTTGGTTGTAAATGTTGGAGATGCCTCATATAAAAAGTTTAAAGGAGATAAAAGATTATCTTCAATTAAATTGAAAAGATGCTGCTAACAACTTCTATCATGTTTTTTTTTTTATTTTAAATTTCTAATCTTCAACGAATTATTAGAATAAATTTCATTATATAAATGAATAAATTTTAATAACTATCCTTGAACTTATCTAATTGTAACACTAAAGTCCCTAAACTTAAAAATGTAACATAAAACCCCATCAACTTTTAAATTTTGCACAGTAAAATCTCTCTAACCTCAAATTACCAATTTTTAAGTAAGACGCTGACCTGGATAGTTTCAGCATGGAGCTTAGTCAGTATTTCTCTTTTCTCTCTCAAGTCATGTGTAAATTGAATCCTTTTTCTCTCCATAGATAGAATAATTTTTTATATGTAAAGAGAATAATTTTACACTTTGCATAAGGGAGGAGAGATAAATATTGACTAAGTGTCATGCGGGAGCTATTCACATCAGTTTCTAACTGATAAATTAGTAATTGAAAGTCAGAAGGATTTTACTGTGCAAAATTTAAAATTTTAGGGGGTTTTATATTACATTTTAAAGTTAAAGGACTGTAGTGTTACAACTATATAAGTTCAGGGACAGTTATTAAAATTTATCCGATCAGTTTTGTTCTTACTTGTTTGACGTGTTTTTTCAAAGCTCTTGTGTGAAACAAAGGTAACATCTAATGGCAATAACTTAATTGTCATGCGTATCTCCAATAAGCTCTTCCATCCAAACTACAGCATTACTACTTGAAAATATTTCAAAAAGAATCATTAGAAGAACAGCAGCTAAAAGCCATCCAAACCTGCTGAATTTTGACCTAAAAGTTCTAAGTTGAACTTGAATCACATGGCCATACTCAATTAATTGATGAAGCTATTGACCCCATGCAATAGAAAATTGTCATTTAGAATGAATATTACATTAAGTCTTTACCTGATGACGAAACATGATGTACGCAAAGGCAAAGAAAATTATTATGAATGGAAGGAGAGTTGGTGTCACTATTGCATATACCAGACCTAATAGAAAATAGAATTGTACACGAGGTTCTCCAGTATTGAAACCAATGCTTCTTGGATCTGTTACCTCTTCCCTATCCTTTTCAGTCTTAACCAGGAAGATCTTCAGGTGGAATATTATTAGTGTTTTCAAAATTAAAACTTCTGCTATTCCAGACCATCCATCAAACATTATGTACGTTAAGAAGGAGGTTACGTTAAGAAGGAAGTTGCCTTCATTGGAATAGCCACACCAATTGTTTTAGGAATTCGACGACTAAGAATCATCAATGAAAATGATGAGCAACTATACATAGAATATTTAATCTAATAAATTTAAAATGGTCGTACCATTATTCAATATGAGCAACTATACATAGAAATAGTGAAAAAAAAATTAATTGCAAGAAAGCTTATACGTTCATGCTTTGATTACCATATATGATTTGTTTAGAGTTAAGCTTCTCTAGGGAAATTATTGTATAGGATCGAGTATTTATTACTGTACTAAAAGTTTAAAATTTTAAATTTATGACTTTAATTTTAATTTCAATTTTAAGATCGAACATTTATCACTGTGTTAAAAATTTAAATGGTTGACAGAGATAACTTCAACTCTTTACGCAATAATCTAAGCATCATAGATCAAATGTAAAAAATTTAAATGGTTGACAGAGATAACTTCAGCTCCTTATGCAATAATCTAAGCGCCATAGATTAGAAGAATCTAGGCAAAATGTTGGCCTACTAAGCTATCTCACTTAGTGTTAAAAATTAGAATTTTTTTTTTCTTATTTGAGATTGTTCCCACCCTCATTCCATTAACTCATCTTAATTTGTATAAAAGAGTTTATGTGTGATTGGATACTGCAGCTTTTTCAAAGCCTCAAGAAAGCAAGAGAGCTGTAGATGATAATTAAGAAGACAGGAAAGAAGGTTCATTATTAGTTTGTTATGTTTTGCTTATTTGTTAAATGATCAATTTTTTTTCCCTCACTTTTTTTTTTATCTTTTTGTTTTCTTTGATTTCCTCTTTGGACAGCCACTGGTGAGTGTTTTCATTGTTGGCAATCCTTTCTCTTTCTCTTTTTTTTTTTTCCCTTTCTCATAAATCCCATATGTGCACATGTTTGGAATAGTTTTTGGATATATCTTCTCAGATTTATCATTAATGATAGATTTTAAGTGAATAAATCTTCATATTTATTTTTATTGATAGATTTTGAGTTTTTGTAGTGTTTTTTTTTTTTCTCTTTTAATGGAGTTATTATATGTTGTACGAGGTACAGATCTTTCATTCAATAAAAGATCAAAATTTGAAGGTTATTTGACAAGCTCATAAAAAGATTATAAAGTCAAAAGATGGAGCAAGCCCGCTTATTGACTAATTTACATACTTTATTAATAATATTGAATATTTTAAATTCTTTATATTATTTTTTAATGAGTTATTAACTTCATCTATATAAAAATATAATAGGTTAGATCTAATTAATAAAATATTTTTTTTTCTTCTCTTTAAAAAAAACCATTATTAAGATTTTCTATTTTTGCAGTTTCTAATATTAGTGTGTTGATCCTTGCTTAAAAAAATATTAGTTGGTTGATCTTTGTAAGATTTTATAATCATTTATTATAAAAAAAAATCATAAAGTATGAGTTAATTGAAATTTAAATATCATTATTTAAAAATTATTACTGGCATCATAAATAGCTATAAACATTAATTTATTAAACTTCAAATAATTTTATTCTCTTAATTAAAATTGTTTTAGATCGTGAAGTTGCTAAGTTTCATTTTCTATACAATAAACTTTAATTTAATATATGATTTACCTTTGATAATTCATAAATTAATATATACAAATATTTTTAAAAAAGTTAAATTAGGATAAGTTATTTTTTGCTTTTTTCTTTCAGATCTCTTCCTTGAATGGTCACGGGTAAATTTTCCACTTATGGCTATCCATATATCAATTATTTTATTTTATTATTTTTTATTAATTGTTTTCAATAAATTCTCAATTCTATTTATGTATATGAGTTTTTCTGCTCATATTTATATCCATTAATAACAGATCTAAAGATTGTTCTTTCCAATATTAAAGTCATATTCTCACCTTTGTTGGGGTTTTATTCTCTCCTTTTATTTTATTTTTTTTGCCGTATATAAATAGATTATTTGACAATTTAAATTATAGCGTGGATTGTTGATTTCTTTGATCAAAGACTTTGAATCTTTAATGATATTTATTAACAAAGCTTGATAATTCATCTTATTCTTTTATTAATATTCAATAATTTAATCTTTTTCATAGGTCACATAAATAACAAGTTTCAAAAAGAATAATATTATGAAAATTTTTAATTTTTCAAAATTAAAAAATTACTCGGAAGATAAATAATTCTCGATCCAGGACAATGATCTTAAAATTTTCATCAAATAAATAACAATAGAAACATAGAAAAAGAGAAATACGTCACACCAAAAAATGATATCAGGCCTCGTAGTGTAATCAGTAATTTTTATAACTATTTCCTTTCTATAATGTTGGGCCTTAGCCTTAAAATGGCTAATAGTTCAAGTGGGCTTTTGGAGAGAGAGAACTGCTGATATTTTTGAGATTCATGATATTGAACTCTAACTTTGTTTGTCAAAATAGCTAAAGGCCTGTTTGGCACTGTTGTTAAAACTGCTGTTAAGAAAATCACTTTTTTAAATATACTGGTTAGAGAGTATTTAAAAATAATTAAAAATTAAATTTTATCAGTTTTAGTCATAAGAACACTAAAATAACAAAACAGCTTTTTTCAAACTACTTTTCTCGACAGCGTTTAAAATGATGCTTTTATTCAGAAAAACAGTTTCAGACTCTAAAACTTAATGCCAAACAGGGCTTAAATCGTTTGAAGTTTTGCCGAGCTCTATTTTTATGGCCTTGCATCTTTTGGTTTCCCAAAACTGTGCCAAGAGCAGATCATCAAATTCAGATTTGAGAAAGAAATGAAAGGATATGATGGTGGATTAGAGATAATCTTGCACCTGCTATGCCAATCATCTCTTCAGTAGCTGAAGAAAGATCCACTGGGTCCATTTATAATATTCTGGTTCAATAGTCGAAATTTCTTGATCCCAGTAATAGAAAGCTGGTGCATTCATTTTGAACGCGTGTAATAGAAAGAGGTGAAGAAGAGTTTGTGAGAAGAAATCCCTCTTGCTGATAATGTTTGGCTCTGGCTATTGTTCTTGTTGTCGTCATCCATTTTCTTGATGGGCTTTAACATGTATGATGAAGAGTGAAGACTGATGATCAACATTAGGGGTCCAATATTTAAATTATAATATTTTAAATTATTAAAATTTCAAATAAAATTGGCTTGTTAGTTCCATTTTTTTATAATTATTCCTAAATCAATATGGTAATCCTTTTATTATATGCCATCTAACATCATTATAACAACTCTCATCCTAAGACAATTTACTATAATACTATTTTATTGTAGAATAAGCACTTATATTAGAAAGGTTATCTAGAATTCATATTACTACTTGAAATATTAATAAAATATTAGTTAAATAGGTTAATCAAATTTTATTTGGAAATTAAATTTAATATTTTTAATTATTAAGTTTTAAACTAATTAAATAATGGTTTCAAATTACTTTTCTTATCATAATTAAATTTTTTTTTTTAAATAAAGTTTAATTACACTTAATTTATCATATTAGTAAATACTAATGAATAATTGAATATTTGTATTATCTTATGTTAATGAGACTTTCATCAAATGATAAAATAAAAATCAAGAGGTCATCTTCTATATCCCACTCTTATTTGTTCTTAATAGATTATTATTTTAGCTATTATCTTGAATCGAAAAACTTGATTATGCTAACAGAGTATTTAAGTTAATTATTTGGCCATTTGACGGGAAATACGCTTCATTTGGTGGTAATCTATCATAGTTCAACTCCATAGTTTTTCTAAGAGCCCAATTTGAAAACCATTAAATCTAATATTTTATGAAGAGAAAATATATACTTCTTGTCATTGCACTCCTATTTAAATAACAAAGCATAACACCAAAATTTCATGATAAAAAAGAAAAAATAGACTAAAGACAAATATAAATTTATTCTAAAATGATAAAGATCTGGAGATTGTTGAGAGAAATATAAAATAAATATAAAAAAATAAAAAAAGAAAAGGTGAGGGGCAACTATCGATTAAAATAGTCATCGGTGGCTACCTCAAATAGCTTGCAAGGGAAAGAAGAAGAGAGAGGAAAGAGAGAATTTATAGAGGCAGTTAGAGTTAAATTTCATTCTTTACATTTTTTTAAAAATTTTGATTTTGATTTAATTATAATTTGTTTGTTCCAACTTTCAAGTTAAAAGCTACTTAATAGTTACTTAGATTTTGTTTAGATGAGGATGAAGAATAGGTAAATAAAGGTAAGAAATGATAAATTAATGTAGGGTAAGAGTAAACAAAGATAAATCATACCCTCCTTTACCCCTCAAATCTTAATTTTTATTAAAGAGGGCATATGAGAGCTATGACTATTTAATTTATTGCACTATTAAATTTACAATTTCTTCACATCTTTCCAAATATAAAAAATTATACATTACTTTTTTGTACCTTTTTATTAATTCACTTCTTTACGAATATGAAAATTATTTTATTATAATTTTTTTTACTCTTCCACTCCTTCCCCTTTCATTAATTACCCTTTGCTCACCCCATTAAAACATAGCCTTCTAAGAAGCCCACGAACTTAATTATTTTACAATTATACTCAAAGGGCTAATCATGTCATTTTATGTAGAGCCAATAAAGACTTAGTTGATGTATTTTGGACTATAAAAGGGGATGCGTGGCTTCCAAAAGAAAAGAATTGAGAAAACAATAGGTCTCCCTTCTTCCAAAAGTGAAGGTCATGAGTTGTGAGGTTCCTCTTGTTGAATGAATGAATGGGAAGGGAGAGGGAGATATACCATACCAATTGCCAAGGTTACAAGTAGCAAAGGTAAAGTTCAATTCTCCTATAGGTAATTTTCATTTTTTTTTTTAGTGGAAATTGTGTTTGTCAAAACTAAATTAAATGAGCCACTATGTTTTTTCTGCTAATCAAATTGTGTTTGAATAGGGGATCAAGAAGATTATAAAAGAAAAATTATAAAGTTAAAATTTTAAAAGATTTTATTATTATTAACTATGAAATTAAATGAGCATTTCATCTACAGAGTATAGAAAACTCAAAATAGAAAAGTTTAGATAAATAATTGACAATATAAAAGTTGACTTTGTTTTTATAAAAGGATGTCCCTTATCCAGGTTTTATTAGGTGCTCTAGGAGCATATGTTCCTTTTCTCACTATGAGATGAGACCCATATCCCATGATCCATGAGATAACTAAATTCTTGTGATTACATGATACACTAAAAACTAGTGCATCAAGAGCACCTTATAATTTTTCATCTCCTATCATCCCATGTCATGTATATTTTGGCTTTATTTCTTTTCAATGGTTTACCTGTCATTGTTAGTGAAGTCAGTTAGTGTTACACTATATTTGGATGAAGTTTTTGAAAATATGATATAGTGTTTTAAAATAATATAAATATTTAAGAGTAAGTATTTTTTTAGGGAATATAAATTTTTTTGAGATTTTAAAATTCAAAAACTCTAATTTTTTCATTCCACTAATTTAATACATCGGAAAGTTTTTAATAGTTTATCTTTCATTACATTTTTCATACTATTAGTATTGGTTTGTTATGTTAAAATATTTTCTTAAATACATTGTTAAATGGTATTAAAAATTAATTTAAAATTAAATTTGATATATTTTAATCACAAAAATTCTAACTCCCTATTGCATGGAATCTTGAATTTTATAAACATTCAATGTAATTTTTTTTTTTTTGTCAATTCTCATGTTGGGGATGAAGAGAATTCATTTTTTTTTTTACTTATAAAAAAATTATTTTTAAATAAATAAAAATTAAGTATGATTGCATGAAAATTTAATTTTTTTTAAATGATTTATTCCAAATTAAACTTAAAACAATTGGATAATTTTTTAAATTTCTTTTCTCCATGTGATTTAATTTTTTTTTTAAATGTCTTTTGTAGACACCATATTTTATCCGGGTCAATAAAAATTTTTTTAAGACACCATATTTCTGGACCTATAAGAACTTTTTTAAATAATAATAATAATAATAATAATAATAATATTAATTAAAAATATTTATGCATAAACACAAGTTTAATTGAGTTGCTATTTTTACTCTTACTTTAATTCTAATTTAATTTTCAATTTTAATTTTGATTTCAATTTTAATTTTCTAACTTATTTAAGTTTGTTATTTTAATTAGGTTCCACTTTCATGTTAACTATAATTTGTAATTTAATTTTAGTTTCTTAAAATAAAATGAAAAGTTCTGATGATCAATTTTATGAAGATTTAATTTCATCTAATTTGAAAATTTTGAAGAAAAAAAGTCAAAGTGTTACTTTTAGTCCACACCCTTGATTTTCGTTTTATCTTTGTTTCTCAACAATTACATTTAGGAGAATAAAACAAAATGGTACAATTAAATCTCATCCATTAAAATTTATTAGGGTTTATTTTTTAACCATTAGATTGAAATTAGTTAAATTAACTTATACCCTTTAATTTTTGACCATTCATCTTTTTTTAGGACAAATTTTCCACAATTGAATCAAAATTGGCTAAAGAAATAAAAACAAAGTAATGTATACTTTAATCTTAGCCCTTACTTTTTATAAGGATAATTTTAGATCATTTGATTAAAAAGAAATAAAACAAAATTTGTACTTTTCAATCTTAGCCTTTAATTTTTATCTATTTTATTTTTGACCCTTATATTAAAAGTAATAAAAATAAATTTTAGTACCATTAAATCTTAGCCCTTAATTTTTTTTAGAGATTTAATTTCTACCATTAGATCAAAAATTAATTAAAGTAAAATAAAGACAAAATTAATATTTTTTTTGACCTTTACCATTAATTGAATTTGTAAGAAAGAATTCTTGACCCTTGGATCAAAAGAAATAAAAACAAAATAGTCCTAATTTAATTTAAATATTTGATCTTTTAACTCTTTAATTTTACCATTAGATTTAGGATTAAGAAAATAATGATAACAAAAAAATAAATAAAAATGAAATTTAATACATTTTAGATCCCAACCCTCCAATTTAAGCATTTTAGATCCACATCCTTAATTTTAGAGTTTTATTTTCCTATAAATACCACCCTTAATTGTTCATTGAAGTGGGGGAACCGTCATTTTTTTTAGGAGAAAAGCTCATTTAAAAGTTTTCCAAAACTCCATCTATCTCAAGAACAGACCCACCTACAAAGGAGACCCTTTTTCTCTTTGGAAGAACCAATCTTCCCTCTTTGCCCAATTCCATAACCTTCATTGAATCATCCTTCCTTCCTCATTGCAAACCTATCCTTTCCATGCTGTATTCTGTTTAATATTGCTTTTCTGCAAATTTTTTTTACACTAACTTTGAGTTTGGTAAAGTTGTCTACTTGATTTTGAGTTGTGATATGGCCTTCTATTCAACCTTTCATTAAATTTAATAATGTTGCAACAGTCTATATTTTAGGTCATTGACGGAAATAAACCTTACTTGATTCAATTAATATCGTATAATGATGATTCTCTTATTGTCTTATTAAAACATGTATAGGAGGCGATGTGAGCATTATTATGATTTAAATGAAATATATATTCATGGTTGAACCAAACATGGTGTAACTCGGTTGACTAGGTGATTGAACCCGTGTTATCTAGTTGACCTAGCTAACTAAATTATTCAATAAAATCTTTTTTTTAGTGTTAGTATAGAGAATTAAACTCCAAATCTCATAAAAAAAATCTTTAAAATGAAAATCAATTGACCTAACTTGATAGTTATTTTTTTTATTTTAAGATATTTATTTTTTAACATATATTTAATATTTCATAAATTTTAAAAAGAAAGTTACACATTATATTACTTAATACTTTTATATAAAATTTAAAACTACTATTAAAATTTATTAAATATAACTTAATAAATGTTAAAGTTTTATTTTAAATAATAAAAAATTTAATTAATTAATTAATTTTATTTATTTATTTATTTTAGATGTTATATTTAATTAATTTATATATATTTAATTAATTTTTAATGACTTATTGGTTGAATTATTAACTCACTGGGTGAACCAGTAATCTATTTACCCAGTCTTTTCGCTGGATCAACCTCTGAACCAAATTTAATAACACTGGTTAAGACAAAGGTAATCGATTAGGCTATCCTAATTGATTTTTGACTTTGTTTTACTTTACTTCTTTTTTCATTTTATAATGTCAATAGTATATCTACACTTATTATTATTCTTAAGTGATAAAAATATTTTTAAGAGATAAAATAAAATTAAGTTATTAAAATAAAGTTTCTTTAAAATAAAATTTTTATATATTTATAATTTTTTACTATTTGAAAGAAAGTGAAGGTTTTAAAACTATTTATAAGTTTTGAAAATAAAATCTTCATTAATGTGGTACATTGAAATTCTTGATCATGTATAGTTTGTAATTATCTTTGTAAACACCGAAAAACATGTATAACAAAATTCAGTAAAACTAAGTGCGAATCCAAATAATAAATTCATAATCATATTGATTACAATAAAAGTAGTAAGATAATAATGCAGTTGGAATATTAGAATGAAATTTTCTAAATTATCCCATCCAGAAACTCTCTTTAAACAAAGCAAAGCTCATATAATATAATTCCCAATGTATCATTTATATGCCAAACTAAATAAGAAAGGGAAAAAAAATCGCCTGTGTTAAACATTAAATTGATGATTTACATCCTTCAAAACAACTTCAATTAATGTAACAACAATGTTAAAAAATTGGAAAAAAAGGGAACAATTAACTTTGGCTTCTTTGTTCTTCAGTTGCCACTTTGTGTAGAACTCAATGCTGTCATTGTATCAGTTCTTCTAAATCTTTAATTGCTTCTGCAATTGCATAGATTATCATCTTCTTGATCTGTACCACAAAAAATGTAGGAAAACAACCTTTAGGCTCAAAAATGGCATTACCAGCGTTCGCTTGATTCTAAATAAATGATAGCAGAAAGGTGTTACCTCAAGTTTGTCTTCTCTAGCCCTGTGGTTCTTTGGAAGTTGTCTGAACTCTTTGGTTAAGCGAAGGCACTCCTGGACATTTTCAGGAGAGACAAAATCTATGGCAACTTTTGTACATGACTGTTTAGATGGAGGAAAAAGATATTAAATATAATCTCCATCTACATATGAAGGCACTATTTCATGAAACATTAGAGGAGGATTTAAAAGAAAAATATGCAAGTCTCAATATTTACCTTGAGATTCCTAACTTGGTGTGGGCAACCAGCAGGAATAAATACGGCTTCTCCAACTCTTTGTTCAAATGTCCAAGGTTCAATACCTAGAAGTGTAAAACAATTCGAGTGTCACAATAATTTTAGAAAGAGAGAAATAGAGAGAGAGAGATTCAGCTTTCTTAATATACTAACCAAATTCCTCCTTCAACTTCTTTTTATGCTCCGAAGTTAAGTAGAAACACTGGTCATGAATTGGATGGACGACCTGCTTATAACAGGTTAGTTATTAGTGAATCATAATCGACTAGTCTGAAAAATAAGTAGTGAGTATAAATTACCTGTTTTACTGGGGAGCAGTAAGTGTGCCTAAATTCCATGGAGTGCTTTCTTAAATATTCTTCTAACTTGGAGACATCCTCCCTTCTAAAAATGTCCCACAATGCACCACACATATTATCTGTTTCACCTTCACTGGGCAAACCAGGGAGTGTAGCTCCTCTCGGCTGATTATGGGAAAGCTCAAGTTGTTCACTGATTTGGGAGGGTTGCTTCTCTGTCTCAATAATCTTTGATACACCCATCTCTTTCCAGCTACCGCTGCAGTCACCAAGTTGTTCAATGGAATGATGGTCTAGCTTATCTTGCTCCAAACGTTCTTTCTCATCCTGTGCCAAATGTTTCCTTTTGAGCTGTTGAATAGCAGTCTGTTGTTCTTCACTTAAAGCTACCTCCGCAGTATGTGTCAAAATATTCACCTAAATTATTGGACAAATTTAAGATCAGTATGAGCTCCCTAACCAACAGTTGGTAAACCACGGGGTGAAAAGGGGCAGCTATTTTCTCGTCTTTAAAAAGAAAGGGAGGGGGGGTGTGGGGTGGTGTTGGTGTTGGTGGGGGAGAGAATGTAGAAGATTTGAAAACCCATTACTTATATAAGCATTTGCTGAAAATGGAAGAGCCCATGTGAAACTCATTCTTGACATAAACGTTTAAGTCAAATTTAAAGAGTTTGTGGAAAGGGTAGAAAAAAATAGGAGACTCTTAAGCAACTTATGCTAGAATACAAGGTGCAAGGCGTAGTAATAACATGGTGGATATTTTAGGCATACCGCATCTGACATATCACAATGAAGTTTGGTTACAGAGTCCCCTCTGCCGAGCTCTTCTGTTGTACCATATGCGATGTAAGTTTTCGGACCCATGTCTGGTTTGAGCAAATCTGGTGGAAATTTCACAGCAAGGTTAAGGATACCAGCCTTGGGATCACTATATTCTTGAAATGGCAATGCACTGATAAACTCATCACAATGGCGTGGCAGAAGGTCTTCAAACTTATCAGATGGGGGCCAATCCTTCAGCTTCAGCATCTCAGGCCAAAAGTTTTCATATCTTCTTCCTTCTGTATAGCCCTTGAAAAATTGAATGGTACTAATTTCCACCTGAATATTTTAAAAATCAGCACTCGTGAGTAAAACTACAAAGAAGATACATCAGCGTAGGATAGATTAATGTAACTCGTAAAAGGAAAATAGAATATCTTTTTGATCACATGCATGATGCAATATTTTTGGGATGGAAAAAGAATTCCAGGTAGGATAATGGCGCCAAACCTCACAAGAAGCCAGGCAATCAATGGCCTTCACTTCAGACATATTAGCTCTTGTCTCTCGGTCCACATTTTCGCATAATGCACGCCACATTACCATTGGTTCCCAGCTCAAATGAGTTGTTACCTCAAGGGCATCGCGAACTATAACAGGTTCACCTTTAACCCAATGCTTTTGAAAGTGAAAAAGCTCTTCAACCTCTTGAATGTCATTCATAGCAGGACAATACAAGTAATTGTCCTTGGATCCTTCTCTAGAAGCTGCGCTCCGCAGCATCTCTCTCCCTGCTTCAGAATTGTTGCACATCGAATCTGCCCTTTCCGTGTCAAAACCTACTAAATCTCGCGCCTTCTTTTTCAACTCTGAAATGCATCCCATTGGAAGGATACGCTTTAGCTCCAGTACACAATCACCACAACCAGCCATTTCTTTTGGAAAACAAGAAATACTTCCATCATCATTGGCATTCCACAGCACAACCGTTGGTTCACCTTGATCCTCAGCATTTTCAAAATCACAAGGCACTGGATCTCCACCATGCATGTAATCAGAGCCTCGGTCTACGTATCGAAACTTCATTTCAGCACGACTTGACAAGCTTCCTTCACGAATTTCGTGACAACAACTGAGACACAGTTCATAAGCACATTTTGGGCAGCTGCGGTGGAGGTCAACAATAGAAGTCGCACAATGGTTGCTGCACCAAGACCCAAAAAAATTC
Source organism: Hevea brasiliensis (assembly GCF_030052815.1). Taxonomy (NCBI): domain Eukaryota; kingdom Viridiplantae; phylum Streptophyta; class Magnoliopsida; order Malpighiales; family Euphorbiaceae; genus Hevea; species Hevea brasiliensis. Next base: position 62,733 of record NW_026614801.1, read on the forward strand.
AATAAATAAGCTTTAAGTTCAAACAATAAAATCACATAGTTTCCACCCTTCAGCACAATAAGAGATTCTTACCAATAGACACGCTCATCATTATTACAGAAGTTCTCTGCTATCTCAGGGGAGGAACCTGATTACAAGAACAATTCATAATTTATTAGCAGGAAATGAATTTAAACATAAAAACTCATACCTGAAGCTAAAAAGAAAACGAGGATGTACCTTGAATGCTAGCCTCAATTTGCATCTCTTGAGTTTGTTCTTCACAGATTTGTTCCAGAAAGGGAAGCAGAGACTTTATCAAATATTTTAGATGCTGAATCTTCTCACTGTCGGTGATGTCCCTTTTTGATGTCTGGACGTGATCAATATTATGAGCTAGTTAGAAGAAATGCTTGCATTCAGAATTTCAGTTCTGTAACAGGGTGCTCCAACTGCCAATGTAATATAAGATGCTTATTTGTCAACTTACAAGTTTAAAAAGCCAACTCTAAATTTCAAAAAACTAGCCTAATGGAGCTTTTGCTTCTTTATTAATGTCCTCACAATCAATAGGATAGAAGAGGGACAGAATAAAAACAAACCTTAATCAAACCACTGGAGTGCAAACACGCATTGCAGTTGCAATTTCTACGACAATAAGGACATTGTTCTGCAATTTCTTCTTCTGTCATCTGTGGATACCTACATACATCACAGCAGAAAATGCATATGCCAATTAAGCTTCTAAGCTTGTTATACTAAAACAATGTCAAATAGTGTAGCCAAAAAATTTACCATTGTTTGATACATTGGACACAATATATTTTGCTTTTACACTTCTTGCAAGGGACAACAATTTTTCTTTCGTTTTTCATGCACTGATGACACTTTGGGCGTGCTTCTATTTTGGCCTGCTTGAAGAAAGAAAAACTGACAACTTTAGTTACCAGAGTAAATAAAGAAAGAAACTATTCCTTTCAATGTCAAGGGAACATGTATAATTCCACTATAGCAGATAAAAAAAAATGACCAGAGGTAAATAACCTTCAAATTTCTCATTGTACGTGTCCTGCTGCTACTGCCATTACTCTTCATATCTGAAGCTGACGAGGGAGAAGAAGATGAAGTACCTAAAGAAGCATTTGCAAAATCTCCATTTTCTAGCCTTGTATACATGTGATTTCTTTTGACTGCCTCACTATCTGAAGTTCTAGCTCTTTTGCGCGCTCTTATATTCATAATACACGCTTGCTCTAAAACTTCATCTTCTGAATCACCCTCCAAGTCTACAACTACAAAACTACTTCTCTTATTCAGCCGCTTCTTTGGAATTCCATTGCCTTTCGAGAATTCAAAAGCAGGAGTCAGTTTCACTTTCTTGGATGAATTTTTTGTTCTTGTTGGGAGTGACCACTCATCATCATCATCGTCCTCTTCCCGTTTCCATATCTTGCCATTAACTCTATTCTTAAGGGTTTTGTGAACTTGTCTCTTCGATGCAAGCCAAGAAACATTCGAGATTCTTCTCATCTTCTGCACATTATGATCACCATCACCTCTGTGCCGGTCTTGCTTAGAAATAAAAGCATCCATCCTCACTGCAAGAAAGAACCAGAGATAAATACCGAAACAAAAATAGAATAAAAAATTCATATTGCATGATTGTTCTTCCACCATGAACTACGATTTATAGGGAAACAGAAATTCAATAAGCAATTAACAGATTAAACGCCAATGAATTACGCATTAAAAACAATAACCATATAGTCGAAGACCATGACCAAAAGAGCTGCGGTTGAATGATAAACTCAGGTGAACTCAGCTAAAACAAACAAAAATCATCCCCATTGAAAAAGAAATAATCAAGACAAACAGAATACATATAAAGCAAAAACCAGAGACTTACAAAGCTATCAAATACAAATTATAATTTGAAAAACATATAAATTCAAAAGAAACAGAGAAACCCAAAAACGAACCTGTGAACTAATCAGGGAAAAAAAATCTCTATAGAAAATTTAGATTGAAGAAGCGAACGATGATAAATGAAATCGAAGAAGAGTAAATATGTCGTGGAGAGAAAAGTGCCTTGTGCGTGAAGACATACAAATGGCATGGGAATTTCCCGTTATAGACCTGAACCGACCTCAACTCGTTTTGATGATGTTATCCCACTCTCTTTTGGAAACCGTGTGATGCAATCTTTTTCTCGGTTCCTTTGATTTCAAGAATTAAATTGGGATGAGCATTCGGTTCAAATCAAATCGAATCAAACCGAACAAAATCAAATCATAAAAAACGAGTTATATAGTTTAAAAATCGAATCGAAATGGATGAAAAATCAAATCGAACTACTCTATTTTGGTTATGTTCGGTTCAAACCGATCAGTTTTATTTTTAATTGATTTTTTAAGTTAGACTTGATTTTCAGGTTATTTTATCTGATTTTGACATCGGTTTGAACCTAATAACCATTAATCAATGAAATTAAACAATATTTATATATAAATATATAATTACATATAATTCATAAATTTTCCATAAAAATAAATCAATTCAAAAATTAATAAAACTATTCGGTTCGGTTTAATTGATTTTTTTTTCTCTTTAAAACCAAACTGAACTAAAATAACTGAAATTTTTATAATATAAAACCGAACCGAATTATCTTAAAAATCGAACCAAATTACTGAATTAAGGTGGTTTAGTTCAATTTATTCAATTTGAACCGAATAATGCTCAAGCCTAGAATTAAACAGAAATTAACTTATTTAAAAATTAATATTTATTATAAAGTAGCAGGGGAAGGGGTGTTCAACTTCAAGTTGCATCACTAGACTATGCTTAGTTGTTAATACTTAGTTGATAAGGATAGAAGCTCTCCTTCCTTATTTTAAGCAGAGTTCAACTCTATTGAAGAGATTCATATTAAATGCATCAAACTTTGACATGATTTGAGAAACCATTTATGAGGAATTTGTTACTTTCTTTTCTAAATTAATTATAATACACTCACTAATTTTTTTATAAATATGTTATAAGATATAATAAAATTTTTGTTGAGATATAATAACTTATTTGGGAGGAAGATTTTATGGGGAAGGTGAGGTTTTTGAGAGCCCAAAACTTTCAGTTTCTCAACTAACTAAATTGGAGTGTTGGGAATATTTTTATATATTAAATATTAGTTATTATCAATCTTTATCTTCTCATGTCTCATCCAAATAAGGTAAGACTAGTAAACCATTATTTATTTAACCTTACCTTACCTCCTTACACTCCTCCTAACACAGTGTAAGTATTGATTAATTTGTAAATAATTAATAAAATTAGTTCAGTGATACTATTGAAGTAAAAAAAAAAATTGTATACAAATGTTATTTTTCCAATGGTACAATACAAACCAATATGAGAAATGCAAACAAAAAATCTACTTTGTATCATACACTAAAAATAATATATATTCATCCTTGAGTAGATATAACTTTACCACAAAATCCAGAGCTTCCATTTCTTGTTGGCATATTTGAATGATTGTAACTTGGCCTCTTTTCTTTCTCCTTCCTTTAATCTACAGTGTCGCTACGTTGGCCTAGTAAGTTGCAATGTGCCTAAATGTATAGTGAGATTTGAAGTCTCATGTTGTTAAGGCTCTGGATGTTCCTTAATAACATCTGTCAAAGATAATGGTGAAGATGCACCACTAATTCTGCTAGGCATAGGTGTATTTCTTCGAGATTGGCATTTTGTAGGGACTAGCACACTCTCAGTCTCCAATTTTTCACTTATATCTTCATCCTCCTCGTCATCATCACCTTTGAAAACTGGATGCATATATGCATTTTGGAGATAGGTTTTCAAATTTAGGTTTGGCTCCCTTGCACGTTCCAGGGAATCTTTCATCATTGCTTCTTGAAACCCAACAAACAAAGACTGTTAATTTTGCAATTGGAAGATAGCAACAAACCTGTAATGGATATCTTCTAAATGTAGGTTCATAGCGGCCTTTGCAGAAATTATTGAACCATATAGTGAGTATTAGCTGGGCAATGAGAAATGGTATTGACTGAGCAACTTCCTTTGTACTCAATAATCCAATCATAAGCACTTGTGAGATTATAAATGCAATGATAACGCGTCCATGAACATCGGGCCAAAATGCTGCACCGCTCTAGTACTCGTGTTGTGTACCTCAGAAGCGTGTAAACTACAAAGAAATAATGTAAATACATAAAGCACTAATATTTGCATGGTTCACCCTCTCAACATAGGATTACATCCATGGGCATACCATCTTTCAGTATCATAAATAATAAATCATCAATTATAAGCTCAAAGCTATACCACCCATCATCCCAATTACACCCAAAATAATCCACACTACAAAACTACTTATAATAAATACATTAGTTAGTCTTCTCAATTTTTTCTAGACATAGCTTGATATAATTACTATTTTTACTGCTACACTATAAAGAGTGTCTTCAACTATAATAGACAATAATCCCTTCCTCTTGGATTATGCTTTTTCTCTATCTTAGGCCGAAGCCTCTTTCCCTTCATGAGACTGCAATGGGCAAAAGCTCCTTATCAATGGGTAAAGCCAAATCCTCAGCAATTGGAAAAGCCCATCTCTACAATGGGTGACAGCCCCACTCTATGAGCTGAAAGCTACTCTTTTCAATCGATAAAGCCACTTTCTATGGATGAAGCTAAATAATCTTTTTACTATACTCTTATTTATAGTGTTAATTCCCTCAATCCTAATTTGATTAGTCCTACTCAATTTAGGAATAACACTAAAATAAGAGTTCTACTCTATATAGGAAAAGGTCTCTCTCCAAATCCCATTAGGATTTTAAGTCATAATTCTAACAATCTCCAACTTGACTCAAAATCCATCAATCATTGCATATCTTGAATTCTTGGGTGTCTTCATATCATCAAATCTCCATGCTTGACTTGATCCCTTCAAATCTTCAATCTTCATATTGGGCGTAACTTGCTTCTTTCTTCAAAAAATTTTTTGCGTCATCAACTTTCTTGATTTTGCATGAAGAACCCTACCTTAATTTCAACTATCTATCATCACCATTATTGCATGTGCAACTTTCTACATGTTGCAGCAGCTTTACCGTTAATCAGATTCACCAAGATCATCCTCATGCTCTGACAATAATTATTGTGTACCACGGAAGCGTGTAAACTACAAAGAAATAAAGTAAACGCACAAAACATTAATATTTACGTGGTTCACCCTCTCAACATAGGGTTACATCCATGGGCATGCCATCTGCCATTATTATAAATAATAAACCATCAATTATAAGTTCAAAGCTATAATACCCATCATCCCAATTACACCCAAGATAACCTATACTACAAAACTGCTCATAGTAAATACATTAGTTAGTCCTCTCAATCTCCTCTAGACATAATCTAATATATTTACTATTTTAACTGCTGCACTACAAAGGGTGTCTTCAACTATAATGGACAATAATCCCTTTCTCTTGGATTATGTCCTTTCTCCATCTTAGGTCGAAGCCTCTTTTCCTCCATGAGACTACAATAGGTAAAAGCCCCTTATCTGTAACACCCCTATATGCATAGCTTGGTATATTTCACTGTTCCGGGGATCGGTGTCAGTTTGGACAATTAAGAGGATTAGAACCACGTTTAAGACACCCAGAAAAGCCTTGAATGAAAATTAATGGTGATTACCAGATAGGTAAGTATAAATAAGAAAAACAATGCATAAAAAGTTAAATGAGCCGAGGATCACAGCAATGGGTGACCTTACCGGGAAGTGACTGCGAGGTCAGTCCTAACCCTAATTTTGAACTGAAAATTATGACACCGCGGTCCTAAGGATTATTGCGAACATAGTGGAAAAAAGAAAATCACAGAAAAGAATTGTTAAGCAGGTCAAATAATTAGGTCAGAGATCCGGAAGAAATCTTGAATTACTTGCAAAACGGATCAGACTGACGAGAGGCAATTTAGTCAATTCACCCCTAGAGGTGATTTCTGACCTAACTATCCAATAAAATTGGAGAAACCAAAATTTCGGAATCTGGAATTAAGTTAAAGAACTATTAAAAATTAAAGAAAAAGAAAAAAAAATAAAATGGGACTTATTACATCATGATGATGACATCACATACGATGTCAAAATTAATTTTAATTTTCCCACATTTTTTTACTAAGTCAAATACAATTATTACACACATAAAAACATAAAAAATTTAAAAAAGCAAAACCATTTCTTCTTCCTTATCAATCTTGGCCGAAACACTCCACCCCATCTCCATTAAAATTCCTCCATTAAAGCTTGATCTAAGCTCTTCATCTCCATAAATTAACCCTAATTTTTCAAAATTTCCCCCAAAAACCTTGTTATCTCAACTAGACAAGAAGATTTAAGAAGAAGAAGAAAGGAGAAATTGAAGAAATTGTGGAAGTGGAACATCAAAGTTAATGTTAGTAGTTTAATTTGAAATTCTAGTTTAATACTTGTGCTTTTAGTTCATTTAACTTAGAAATTAACTTAAAATCAAAAGAAAACAACTATGGGGGACTAGATAGGAAATTCGGCCAGCATTAAGGGGGTATTGAAATTTCACGATTTTAATGGAATTGAAGTGTTAGTTAAGTTGAATTGGGTGTATAGAAGTTGATTATAAACTTTAATTGTTTTAGATTGCACAATTGTGTAATTAGGGTTCTTAAGCATCTTGAAGATTAGGGAAAAATTGGGGAGATGGTCAATTAGTACAAATGACCCTAATTGAAGTGAGAAATGGTCAATTGGGACCATTTGTGGTATGTTTGAATTGGTAGAAACCAAGTGCAATTCGGATTGGTTAGGGTCACTATTTTAGCAGCTTGCACTAGGTGCATTTGAGAGACTAAAACTAAAAATTTACCAACCCAATGGGTATGAGGTCAATTGGGAATGAAAATAGACACATAATGGCACATTTTTCATTTAGGAACCATGCCCAGAAAATGACATTAGGATAGTGAACAATTAGGTCAAACCCGATTGTAGTGCACTGCCACTGTACCAAAATGACCAAATGAACAGTATTTGTTCATTTGGCCATAACTTGGGCTATACAGGTACAAATGACCTAATGTTTGTGGCATTGGAAAGGTATGACATAGCACTACAACTTCTATGAAGAACACCAACCCAAATTCTACCCATAACCCAATCATTTTGCCACTTAAAATTAGTAGTCCAAAACTGTCAGAACCAAATTAGGTGCTCAGAAATCTGGGTTAGACCAATCCAGCTAGCCATATTCAAATGGCCATATCTTGGGCTACGAAACCCCAAAAGGAGTCATTCAAAGAGTGAATTAAAGATAAGACAATAAGAAACAACGTTTATGAAGGACACTTAGCCAAATTCTCAATGTAACCAGGCCAATGGAATAGTATAAAACAGGGTATAAAAAAACTGAAAATTTGAAATTGTGCCTAGGAGTCCTAAAAATTTGAAGGGGCAACCAAAATCAACAAATTAAGCAACAAAATGTGGTATGTGGGTTAAATTGAAATTCACATACCTATTAAGCATAAGAAAGTCAACAATTTGACTTGAATAGTATCATGAATAGTAACTCCGAAATGCAAATTTCAAAGAACATTAAATTAAGCATATTAGAGCTAGACATAAATAATTATGAATTTATTATTGAATTTATTATACGTTATAATGCTGAAACACTGTAAAATTGTGTGTTTCAATTGAAAAAAATACCGGAAAAGAACCCGAGACATCGAGTCAAGGCCTAGAGGCGACTCGCACAAAGTTTGTGCACAACATAAAATTTTTCTGTAAATTATCTTGACAATTTATTTTGATGAATAAATTGTGATTTATTTTTATTGCAAATTTGTGAATGAAATAAATATTATGCTTTTGACCTAAATTGTTGGAATTTAATTATATGTGTTTGAATTGTCAATAAATGGTTAGTAAAATGTTAAGATAGTTTTGAAACTACAGTGTCATGAAAGGGAGTTCTCAGCTTAAGCCACTATGCAGGGAGTCTCCTATCTACCAGCAGAGAAAGATGTAAGAGGTTTGAAACCAGCTTGAAACCCAGTTTAAGGATGCAAGTAGTTGGATTCAGACATAATAACATCTCTAAGCTCATCTCTCAAGCACTTGAGTTAAAAAGAATTGAGTCAGAAGGGGCACCAATGAAAGAGAAAACAGAGAAGGCAGAGAAATCGAGAAAAAGAGAAAAGTGGAAAGCGGTGGATCAAAGTTTGATGGCAATCTTGGAAAAGAAAGAAATTTGGGGATCGAGCGGAGGTGGAAGGTGCAGTAGAGGTAGATTTTCTGGCGAGACCCCCTTGGTGCAGTCGTGAGACATCTAGGAGTTCTCACCCTCCCCGCCCTTGTGAGACATGTGGCAAGACCCATAGTGGGATATGTTATTGGGCTTCAAGAGCCTGTTTTAACTGCGGAGGCACGGGCCATCTGGCCAAGGACCGCACCAGTGCCCGTAGATTTGGGCGGCTCCTACCGCTGCGAAGGATCCATTGAGTTACGCTACTAGAGGTTCACAACCGATTAACGGTAGAGGCGGCGTCGAGCGACACTTGAGCGATCGAGTGCGATAAACTAGTAAGAACAAGGTAATGCTCCGGCTAGAATCTACACTATGAGACAGCTGGAAGAAGCTAAAACTTCTGACATTGTGATCGGTACATTCTCTATCTTTGATCAAGATGTATTTGTGTTGTTTGATCCGAGTTCTACCCACTCATATGTTAGTGCTAGCATTGTTAGTTCCCTTACGATTCTGTGTGCCAAAATGTATTTTGAGGGGCTAGTAACAAGTCAAAGTCGAGGACAAGAGGTCGAGTGAGCAGAATGTATAGAGATTGTCCTTTGGTGATCCAAGAACATGTTTTTCTGTCAGATCTGATTGAAATACCCTTCAGAGATTATGATGTCATCTTGGGCATGGATTGGTTAGCCAGGCATCATGCCATGATTACTGTAGACTGAAAACAGTCACTTTTGGTCTCCCTCTGTACGGTGATGTGGTAATACATGGGGAGAGGTAGTTATTGCCATCAAATATCATTTCGGCTGTACTAGCCAGAAAGATTATTAGAAAGGGGTGTGAAGCATACTTGGCACATGTGCTAGACACCCAAGTGGGGAGTCTAGCATTGAGGGACATCCCTACAGTATGTGACTTTTCGGATGTGTTCTCTGATGAGTTGCCAGGGTTACCTCTAGAAAGAGAGGTGCAGTTTGAGATTGATGCCATGCCTAGTGTGGACCCAATCTCCATAACACCATATAGAATGGCACCAGCAGAATTGAAAGAATTGAAAGTGCAATTGCAAGAGCTGCTTGATAAGGACTTTATTTGCCCTAGTGTGTCACCTTGGGGAAAGCTAGGGCTGTTTGTTAAGAAGAAAGATGGCACTCTCCATTTATGTATTGACTATCGGCAGTTGAATAAGGTGATAATAAAGAATAGATATCCATTGCCTCGCATTGATGACTTGTTTGATCAGTTAAGTGGTGTAACTGTGTTCTCTAAAATTGACCTGAGATCGGGTTATTATCAGCTGAAGGTGCAAGCGAGTATCCTAAAGCGCCTTTAGAACTCGATATGGCCATTATGAGTTCTGGTCATGCCATTCGGGTTAACCAATGCTTCAGCTGCATTTATGGATCTGATGAACACTATCTTCAGACCATACCTCAATCAGTTTGTGGTGGTATTCATTGATGATATATTGGTCTATTCGAGGAGTGCAGAGGAGCATGATAGACATCTACGGATTGTACTACAGACTTTAGGGGAGAAACAATTATATGCAAAATCGTTAAAGTGTGAATTTTGGCTAAAGGAAATATCCTTCTTGGGGCACATAGTATCGGCAGAAGGCATTAAGGTAGATCCCAGCAAGATAGAAGTTGTCCTTAATTGGAAGCCACCCAGGAATGTCACAAAAATTCACAGTTTTCTGGGTTTAGCTGGATACTACCGCCGTTTTGTGAAAGGGTTCTCTATGTTGGCTTCTACACTGATCAAGCTGCTTCGGAAGGATGTGAAATTTTAGTGGATGGATAAATGCCAGCAGAGTTTTGATGAACTGAAGAGATGTTTGACAGAAGCTCTAGTCCTTACTTTACCTACACCGGGTAAATAATATACAGTTTACAGTGACGCTTCTCATAATGGGTTAGGCTGTGTATTGATGCAAGATCGGAATGTCATTGCTTATGCATCACGCCAGCTGAAACCGCATGAGAGGAACTATCCGACACATGACTTGGAGCTTGCAGCTATTGTATTTGCTCTTAAGATCTGGAGACACTACTTATATGGGGAGAAGTGTTACATCTACACAGATCATAAGAGTTTGAAGTATTTTGGTACTTAGAAGGAGTTGAATTTGAGACAGAGGAGATGGTTAGAGTTGATAAAAGACTATGATTATCTGATAGACTATCAGCCAGGGAAAGTTAATGTGGTGGCTGAAGCCTTAAGTCACAAGACTATGGCAAGTCTGAGAGTTTCTCCTTTGTCTATGGTACATGAGTTGAGAGCATTGCATGCTAGCTTAGAGATTAATGATGAGGGGCAGACAGTAATTGCATGGCATATACAGCCAGTGTTGATTGATCAGATTAGAATGGCTGCTCAGAATTATCATAAATATCAAAAGCTAGTGGGAGAAGTCTGACAGGGCAAGAAACCTGAATTTTCAGTGCGAGAAGATGGCCTACTACTACACCAGTGCAGAATGTGCGTTCCTAATAACATTGACTTGAGACAGATCATTATGAAGGAAACACATGGGTCTCCTTTTGCTATGCATCCTGGTGGCACTAAAATGTACAGAGGGTTAAAGGAGCATTACTAGTGGATGGGTATGAAAAGGGATGTAGCTGATTTTGTCGTAAAATGCCTAACTTATCAGCAAGTGAAGGCAGAACATCAAGTACCAGTTGGTTTGTTACATCTATTACCAGTGCCTGAATGGAAATGGGAACAAATAACTATGGATTTTGTGATGAGACTTTCGAGGACACAGAAGAGTCATGATGCAGTATGGGTCATAGTGGACAGACTAACCAAGTCTGCTCATTTTCTGCCAGTCCGGATGGACTATAGCTTAGAGAAATTGGCCAAATTGTACATAGAAGAGATTGTGAGACTGCACGAAGTGCCAGTATCAATTGTATCAGACAGAGACCTTAGGTTCACTTCTAGATTATGGGGTAGTCTTCAAAGAGCCCTATGAACTAGATTGAACTTCAGCACAGCATTCCACCCACAGACAGATGGCCAGTTTGAGAGGATAATTTAGATCTTGGAAGACATGCTACGGGCTTGTGTGATTGAGTTTGAGGGCAGTTGGGACACACACTTGCCTCTGATTGAGTTTGCTTATAACAACAGCTACCAATCAAGCATTGATATGCCTCCATATGAAGCTTTGTATGGCAGAAAGTGCAGAACTCCCCTGTGCTGGGATGAAGTAGGTGAAAGAAAGATGATTGGGCCAGAGATTGTTCAGCAAACAGAGGAGAAAATCGGTGATCGAGAGATCGACTCAAGGCTGCATCGGACCGTCGAAGTCCTACATCGATCAAGAGGAGAAATATTAAATATGCGATGGGTAAGAAAGTATTCCTCAAGGTTTTCCCTTGGAAGAAAATTATGAGATTTGGCGAGAAAGGAGAAAGCGAGTCCACGTTTCATTGGACCATATGAGGTTACGGAAAGAGTGGGTCCCTTGGCATCTGCTAGCACTACCTCGAGTTAGAGAAGATACATAATGTCTTCCATGTGTCCATGTTGAGGAGGTATAGATCAGAACCATCTCATGTACTACCAGCAGAAGAGATTGAGTTGAATCCAGACCTCACATATAAGGAACCTATTGAAACTCTAGCATATGAGGTGAAGCAACTACGGAACAAGCAGATACCATTGGTTAAAGTGCTGTAGAACCATCATTCGGGCCGAGAAGCTACTTGGGAGCGAGAGGAGGACATGAGAGACAGCACCACAATTCGAGAGATTGATACTAGGTAAAATTTTGAGACGAAATTTATTTTAAGGGGGTGGAATTATAACACCACTATATGCATAGCCTGGTATATTTCACTGTTTCGGTGATCGGTGTCAGTCCGGACAATTAAGAGGATTAGAACCATGTTTAAGACACCTAGAAAAGCCTTGAATGAAAATTAATTGTGATTACCAGATAGATAAGTATAAACAAGAAAAATAATGCATAAAAAATTAAATGAGAGGAGGATCACAACGATGGGTGACCTTCAGGGAAGTGGCGTGAGTCGATCCTAACCCTAATTTTGAATGGGAAATTATGACACCAAGGTCCTAAGGACTATTGCGAACACAGTGAAAAAGAGAAAATCATAGAAAAAAATTGTTAAGCAGGTCAAATAATTAGGTCAGAGATCCGGAAGAAATCTTGAATTACTTGCAAACTGGATCAGACCAGCGAGGGACAATTTCGTCAATTCACCCCTAGAGGTGATTTCTGACCTAACTGTCCAATAAAATCGGAGAAACGAAAATTTCAGAATCGAGAATTAAATTAAAGAACTATTGAAAAATTAAAGAAAAAGAAAAAGAATAAAAATGGGACTTATTACATCATGATGATGACATCACATATGATGTCAAAATTAATTTTAATTTTCCCATTTTTTTTGACTAAGTTAAATACAATTATTTCACACATAAAAGCATAAAAAATTTAGAAAAGAAAAACCATTTCTTCTTCCTTATCAATCTTGGCCGAAACACTCCACCCCACCTCCATTAAAATTCCTCCATTAAAGCTTGATCTAAGCTCTTCATCTCTATAAATTAACCCTAAATTCTCAAAATTTCCCCCAAAAACCTTGTTATCTCAACTAGACAAGAAGATTTAAAAAGAAGAAGAAAGGAGAAATTGAAGGAATTGTGGAAGTGGAACATCAAAGTTGAGATTAGTAGTTTAATTTGAAATTCTGGTTTAATACTTGTGCTTTTAGTTCACTTAACCTAGAAATTAACTTAAAATCAAAAGAAAACAATTATGGGGGACTATACAGGAAATTCGGCCAGTATTAAGGGGTATTGAAATTTCATGATTTTGATTGAATTGAAGTGTTAGTTAAGTTGAATTGGGTGTATAGAAGTTGATTATAAACTTTAATTGTATTAGATTGCACAATTGTGTAATTAGGGTTCTTAAGCATCTTGAAGATTAGGGAAAGATTGGAGAAATGGTTAATTGGTACAAATGACCTAATTGAAGTGAGAAATGGTCAATTGGGACCATTTATGGTATGTTTGAATTGGTAGAAACCAAGTGCAATTCAGATTGGTTAGGGTCACTATTCTGGCAGCTTAACTTAGGTCCTTTTCAGGGACTAAAACTGAAAATTTACTAACCCAATTTGTATGAGGTCAATTGGGAATGAAAATAGACACATAATGACACATTTTTCATTTGGGAACCACGCCTAGAAAAGGACATTAGGATAGTGAACAATTAGGTCAAACGTAGGTGTAGTGCACTGCCACTGTACCAAAATGACCAAATGAACAATGTTTATTCATTTGGCTATAACTTGGGCTATACAGGTACAAATAACCTGATTTTTATGGCATTGGAAAGGTATGAGATAGCACTACAACTTCCATGAAGAACACCAACCCAAATTCTGCCCATAACCCAGTCATTTTGCTACTTAATTTTAGTAATCCAAAACTGACATAACCAAATTAGGTGCCCAGAAATCTGGGTTAGACCAATCCGGCAAGCCATGTTCAAATAGCCATATCTTGGGCTACAAAACTCTAAATGGAGTGATTCAAAAAGTGAATTAAAGATAAGACAATAAGGAACAACTTTTATGAAGGACACTTAGCCAAATTCTCACTGTAACCAGGCCAATGGAATAGTGCAAAATAGGACATAAAAAAACTAAAAATGTAAAATTATGCCTAGGAGACCAAAAAAATTGAAGGGGCAACCAAAATCAATAAATTAAGCAACTAAAATGTGGTATGTAGATGAAATTGAAATTCTCATACCTATTAAGCGTAAGAAAGTCAACAATTTGACTTGAATAGTATCGTGAATAGTAACTGCAAAATGCAAAATTCAAAGAACGTTAAATTAAGCATATTAGAGCTAGACATAAGTAATTGTGAATTTATTATACGTTATGATACTGAAATACTATAAAATTGTATGTTTTAATTGAAATGAATACCGAAAAAGAACCCGAGACATCGAGTCAAGGCCTAGAGGCGACTCGCACAAGGTTTGTGCACAACATAAAAATTTTCTGTAAATTCTCTTGACAATTTGTTTTGATGAATAAATTGTGATTTATTTTTATTGAAAATTTGTGAATGAAATAAATATTATGCTTTTGACCTAAATTGTTAGAATTTAATTGTATGTGTTTGAATTGTCAATAAATAGTTAGTAAAATATTAAGATAGTTTTGAAACCACAGTGTCATGACCATATATCTTAATGCCTCACTAGCATGCCTAGTGGGAAGAATTAGTTTTAAATTTTGAATTCCCTCTCTGGCTGAAGTGTTGAGGTGTGTGCCAGTAGAGGAAGAAATTGAATGGGTACCCATAGATTGAGCTAGCTAGCCTTGAGATTCCTCATAAGCCTCCGGTTATTGAGATGAACATTGTACTAATGGCATGATATAATTGTGTGTTTTTATGAAATCTGTTTTGGGACTTTCGAAATGAGACTGTTTTGACTAAAATTATAAATTATGTTTTGTATTTATTTTTCATTTTCAGTACCATATGTGAACAAACGTGAATTGATTTATGCATAAGATATTATTTTAGCATGTTGTGCACCACTGAGTCATAGTACTCAGCGATGGCTGTTTATTGCTGTCGTAGATAGAGAGACTAGTAGAGCAGCAGAGTGAGCTGCTGAGGATTTCAGAGCTACTTCTGGACCTTTTGTCAGGTATAATTTTATTCCCTTATTGTACATATTTATTTTGATGTAATTGACTGTATGTACATTTGTAAAGTTGTCATGAGTAGTTATCTGAAATTGTAATAATATTATTTTGGATTTTCTGCTGTAAATTTAATCTGATGTATGTAAATTAATTTTTCTTTAATGGATTGTGAATGAATTTATTTAGCATTATTTTTTAAAATAATTGAGTTGAAAATTGACTTGAATTGTAGAGTTGGGAGAAAATTGTGCTGATTTGAGTTATAATGGTGATTGTGAGTTGATGAAGTGTTATATTGGAAGTGTTTTCTACAGGTAAAATTTTTGGTTTTCTCAAATACACCGGCACTCTGCTGAAATTTTTCCAAAATTTACGGAAAAATAAAAATGGACAAAAATTTTATCAAATCTTTAAACTTCAAGTAATTGTTTTTAATACCTGCTGAAAAAGCTCACCACTTTCAAAAAGTATGAAAATTATTTTAAAATCCCTTGTAGTGTGTTTAATGGGTTATCGATAGACGGAGTTGGTAATTCGTTAGGTATACTACGGAATCATGTTATGCCTTACAGAGTGATAAGGTGTGACATTATCAATGGGCAAAGCCAAATCCTCAGCAATTGGCAAAGCCCCTCTCTACAATGTGTGACAGCCCCACTCCATCGACTGAAAGCCACTCTCAATGGGCAAGCCACTCTCTTCAATTGGTTAAGTCACTCTCTACGGGTGAAGCCAAATAACTTTTTTACCATTCTCTTATTTATAGTGTTAATTCCCTCAATTTTAATCTGACTAGGAGTCCTACTCAATTTAGGAGTAACACTAACATAAGAGTTCTACTCTATATAGGAAAATGTCTCTCTTCAAATCTCTCTAAGATTTTGAGTCATAATTCTAACATCTTGGTAGTAAATGTTGGAGATGCCTCATATAAAAAGTTTAAAGGAGATAAAAGATTATCTTCAATTAAATTGAAAAGATGCTGCTAACAACTTCTATCATGTTTTTTTTTTATTTTAAATTTCTAATCTTCAACGAATTATTAGAATAAATTTCATTATATAAATGAATAAATTTTAATAACTATCCTTGAACTTATCTAATTGTAACACTAAAGTCCCTAAACTTAAAAATGTAACATAAAACCCCATCAACTTTTAAATTTTGCACAGTAAAATCTCTCTAACCTCAAATTACCAATTTTTAAGTAAGACGCTAACCTGGACAGTTTCAGCATGGAGCTCAGTCAGTATTTCTCTTTTCTCTCTCCTCTCTCAAGCCATGTGTAAATTGAATCCTTTTTCTCTCCATAGATAGAATAATTTTTTATATGTAAAGAGAATAATTTTACACTTTGCATAAGGGAGGAGAGATAAATATTGACTAAGTTTCATCTTGGGAGCTATTCACATCAGTTTCTAACTGATAAATTAGTAATTGAAAGTCAGAAGGATTTTACTGTGCAAAATTTAAAATTTTAGGGGGTTTTATATTACATTTTAAAGTTAAAGGACTGTAGTGTTACAACTATATAAGTTCAGGGACAGTTATTGAAATTTATCCGATCAGTTTTGTTCTTACCAGTTTGACGTGTTTTTTCAAAGCTCTTGTGTGAAACAAAGGTAACATCTAATGGCAATAACTTAATTGTCATGCGTATCTCCAATAAGCTCTTCCATCCAAACTACAGCATTACTACTTGAAAATATTTCAAAAAGAATCATTAGAAGAGCAAGACTAAAAGCCATCCAAACTCTTTGAATTTTGACCTAAAAGTTCTAAGTTGAACTTGAATCACATGGCCATACTCTATTAATTGTTGAAGCTATTGACCCCATGCAATAGAAAATTGTCATTTAGAATGAATATTACATTAAGTCTTTACGATGTGAAACATGATGTACGCAAAGGCAAAGAAAATTATTATGAATGGAAGGAGAGTTGGTGTCACTATTGCATATACAAGACCTAATAGAAAATAGAATTGTACACGAGGTTCTCCAGTAATGAAACCAATGCTTCTTGGATCCGTTGCCTCTTCCCTATCCTTTTCAATCTTAACCAGGAAGATCTTCAGGTGGAATATTATTAGTGTTTTCAAAATTAAAACTTCTGCTATTCCAGACCATCCATCAAACATTATGTACGTTAAGAAGGAGGTTACGTTAAGAAGGAAGTTGCCTTCATTGGAATATCCACACCAATTGTTTTAGGAATTCGACGACTAAGAATCATCAATGAAAATGATGAGCAACTATACATAGAATATTTAATCTAATAAATTTAAAATGGTCGTACCATTATTCAATATGAGCAACTATACATAGAAATAGTGAAAAAAAAATTAATTGCAAGAAAGCTTATACGTTCATGCTTTGATTACCATATATGATTTGTTTAGAGTTAAGCTTCTCTAGGGAAATTATTGTATAGGATCAGTATTTATTCTTGTACTAAAAGTTTAAAATTTTAAATTTATGACTTTAATTTTAATTTCAATTTTAAGATCGAACATTTATCACTGTGTTAAAAATTTAAATGGTTGACAGAGATAACTTCAACTATTTACGCAATAATCTAAGCATCATAGATCAAATGTAAAAAATTTAAATGGTTGACAGAGATAACTTGACTCCTTATGCAATAATCTAAGCGCCATAGATTAGAATAATATAGGCAAAATGTGGGCCTTCTAAGATATATCACTTAGTGTTAAAAATTAGAATTTTGTTTTCTTTTTGGATAATGTTCCAACCCTTCTTCCATTAAATCATCTTAATTTGTATAAAAGAGTTTATGTGTGATTGGATACTGCAGCTTTTTCAAAGCCTCAAGAAAGCAAGAGAGATGTAGATGATAATTAAGAAGACAGGAAAGAAGGTTCATTATTAGTTTGTTATGTTTTTCTTATTTGTTAAATGATCAATTTTTTTTCCCTCACTTTTTTTTTATCTTTTTGTTTTCTTTGATTTCCTCTTTGGACAGCCACTGGTGAGTGTTTTCATTGTTGGCAATCCTTTCTCTTTCTCTTTTTTTTTTCCCTTTCTCACAAATCCCATATGTGCACATGTTTGTAATAGTTTTTGGATATATCGTCTCAGATTTATCATTATTGATAGTTTTTAAGTGAATAAATCTTCATATTTATTTTTATTGATAGATTTTGAGTTTTTGTGGTGTTTTTTTCTCTTTTAATGGAGTTATTATATGTTTATGCAGTACAGATCTTTCATTCAATAAAAGATCAAAATTTGAAGGTTATTTGACAAGCTCATAAAAAGATTATAAAGTCAAAGGATGGAGCAAGCCCGCTTATTGACTAATTTACATACTTTATTAATAATATTGAATATTTTAAATTCTTTATATTATTTTTTAATGAGTTATTAACTTCATCTATATAAAAATATAATAGGTTAGATCTAATTAATAAAATATTTTTTTTCTTCTCTTTAAAAAAAACCATTATTAAGATTTTCTATTTTTGCAGTTTCTAATATTAGTGTGTTGATCCTTGCTTAAAAAAATATTAGTTGGTTGATCTTTGTAATAATTTATAATCATTAATTACAAAAAAAAAATCATAAAGTATGAGTTAATTGAAATTTAAATATCATTATTTAAAAATTATTACTGGCATCATAAATAACTATAAATATTAATTTATTAAACTTCAAATAATTTTATTCTCTTAATTAAAATTGTTTTAGATCGTGAAGTTGCTAAGTTTCATTTTCTATACAATAAACTTTAATTTAATATATGATTTACCTTTGATAATTCATAAATTAATATATAGAAATATTTTTAAAAAAGTTAAATTAGGATAAGTTATTTTTAGGATAAGTTATTTTTTGCTTTTTTCTTTCAGATCTCTTCCTTGAATGGTCATGGGTAAATTTTCCACTTATGGCTATCCATATATCAATTATTTTATTTTATTATTTTTTATTAATTTTTTTTCAATAAATTCTCAATTCTATTTATGTATATGAGTTTTTCTGCTCATATTTATATCCATTAAGAACAGATCTAAAGATTTTTCTTTCCAATATTAAAGTCCTATTCTCACCTTTGTTGGGGTTTTATTCTCTCCTTTTATTTTTTTTTTTGCCGTATATAAATAGATTATTTGACAATTTAAATTATAGCGTGGATTGTTGATTTCTTTGATCAAAGACTTTGAATCTTTAATGATATTTATTAACAAAGCTTGATAATTCATCTTATTCTTTTATTAATATTCAATAATTTAATCTTTTTCATAGGTCACATAAATAACAAGTTTCAAAAAGAATAATATTATGAAAATTTTTAATTTTTCAAAATTAAAAAATTACTCGGAAGATAAATAATTCTCGATCCAGGACAATGATCTTAAAATTTTCATCAAATAAATAACAATAGAAACATAGAAAAAGAGAAATACGTCACACCAAAAATGATATCAGGCCTCGTAGTGTAATCAGTAATTTTTATAACTATTTCCTTTCTATAATGTTGGGCCTTAGCCTTAAAATGGCTAATAGTTCAAGTGGGCTTTTGGAGAGAGAGAACTGCTGATATTTTTGAGATTCATGATATTGAACTCTAACTTTGTTTGTCAAAATTGCTAAAGGCACATTTGTATTTGTTGTTAAAAGCTAACATTAAGAAAATCACTTTTTTAAATATACTGGTTAGAGAATATTTAAAAATAATTAAAAATTAAATTTTATCAGTTTTAGTCATAAGAACACTAAATTAACAAAATAGCTTTTTTCAAACTAGTTTTCTCGACGGCGTTTAAAATGATGCTTTTATTGAAAACAGTTTGACTCTAAAACTTAATGCCAAGCAGGCTTAAATCGTTTGAAGTTTTGCGAGCTCTATGTTTATGGCCTTGCATCTTTTGGTTTCCCAAAACTGTGCCAAGAGCAGATCATCAAATTCAGATTTGAGAAAGAAATGAAAGGATATGATGGTGGATTAGAGATAATCTTGCACCTGCTATGCCAATCATCTCTTCAGTAGCTGAAGAAAGATCCACTGGGTCCATTTATAATTTTCTGGTTCAATAGTCTAAATTTCTTTATACCAGTAATAGAAAGCTGGTGCATTCATTTTGAAC
The DNA here is from genome assembly GCF_030052815.1 of Hevea brasiliensis. Classification (NCBI taxonomy): domain Eukaryota; kingdom Viridiplantae; phylum Streptophyta; class Magnoliopsida; order Malpighiales; family Euphorbiaceae; genus Hevea; species Hevea brasiliensis. The sequence goes on from NW_026614801.1 coordinate 82,847, forward strand.
GCGTGTAATAGAAAGAGGTGAAGAAGAGTTTGTGAGAAGAAATCCCTCTTGCTGATAATGTTTGGCTCTGGCTATTGTTCTTGTTGTCGTCATCCATTTTCTTGATGGGCTTTAACATGTATGATGAAGAGTGAAGACTGATGATCAACACTAGGGTCCAATATTTAAATTATAATATTTTAAATTATTAAAATTTCAAATAAAATTGGCTTTTTAGTTCCATTTTTTTATAATTATTCCTAAATCAATATGGTAATCCTTTTATTATATGCCATCTAACATCATTATAACAACTCTCATCCTAAGACAATTTACTATAATACTATTTTATTGTAGAATAAGCACTTATATTAGAAAGGTTATCTAGAATTCATATTACTACTTGAAATATTAATAAAATATTAGTTAAATAGGTTAATCAAATTTTATTTGGAAATTAAATTTAATATTTTTAATTATTAAGTTTTAAACTAATTAAATAATGGTTTCAAATTACTTTTCTTATCATAATTAAATAGGTTTTTTTTAAATAAAGTTTAATTACACTTAATTTATCATATTAGTAAATACTAATGAATAATTGAATATTTGTATTATCTTATGTTAATGAGACTTTCATCAAATGATAAAATAAAAATCAAGAGGTCATCTTCTATATCCCACTCTTATTTGTTCTTAATAGATTATTATTTTAGCTATTATCTTGAATCGAAAAACTTGATTATGCTAACAGAGTATTTAAGTTAATTATTTGGCCATTTGTGGAAATACGCTTCATTTGGTGGTAATCTATCATAGTTCAACTCCATAGTTTTCTAAGAGCCCAATTTGAAAACCATTAAATCTAATATTTTATGAAGAGAAAATATATACTTCTTGTCATTGCACTCCTATTTAAATAACAAAGCATAACACCAAAATTTCATGATAAAAAAGAAAAAATAGACTAAAGACAAATATAAATTTATTCAAATGATAAAGATCTGGAGATTGTTGAGAGAAATATAAAATAAATAAAAAAAAATAAAAAAGGAAAAGGAGAGGGCCAACTATCGCTTAAAATACTCATCGGTGGCTACCTCAAATAGCTTGCAAGGGAAAGAAGAAGAGAGAGGAAAGAGAGAATTTATAGAGGCAGTTAGAGTTAAATTTCATTCTTTACTTTTTTTTAAAAATTTTGATTTTGATTTAATTATAATTTGTTTGTTCCAACTTTCAAGTTAAAAGCTACTTAATAGTTACTTAGATTTTGTTTAGATGAGGAAGAAGAATAGGTAAATAAAGGTAAGAAATGATAAATTAATGTAGGGTAAGAGTAAACAAAGGTAAATCATACCCTCTTTTACCCCTCAAATCTTAATTTTTATTAAAGAGGGCATATGAGAGCTATGACTATTTAATTTATTGCACTATTAAATTTACAATTTCTTCACATCTTTCCAAATATAAAAAATTATACATTACTTTTTTATACCTTTTTATTAATTCACTTTTTTACTCTTCCACTCCTTCCTCTTTCATTAATTACCCTTTGCTCACCCCATTAAAACATAGCCTTCTAAGAAGCCCACCAACTTAATTATTTTACAATTATACTCAAAGGGCTAATCATGTCATTTTATGTAGAGCCAATAAAGACTTAATTGATGTATTTTGGACTATAAAAGGGGATGCGTGGCTTCCAAAAGAAAAGAATTGAGAAAACAATAGGTCTCCCTTCTTCCAAAAGTGAAGGTCATGAGTTGTGAGGTTCCTCTTGTTGAATGAATGAATGGGAAGGGAGAGGGAGATATACCATACCAATTGCCGAGGTTACAAGTAGCAAAGGTAAAGTTCAATTCTCTTATAGGTAATTTTCATTTTTTTTAGTGGAAATTGTGTTTGTCAAAACTAAATTAAATGAGCCCCTATGTTTTTTCTGCTAATCAAATTGTGTTTGAATAGGAGATCAAGAAGATTATAAAAGAAAAATTATAAAGTTAAAATTTTAAAAGATTTTATTATTATTAACTATGAAATTAAATGAGCATTTCATCTACAGAGTATAGAAAACTCAAAATAGAAAAGTTTAGATAAATAATTGACAATATAAAAGTTGACTTTGTTTTTATAAAATGATGTCCCTTATCCAGGTTTTATTAGGTGCTCTAGGAGCATATGTTCCTTTTCTCACTATGAGATGAGACCCATATCCTATGATCCATGAGATAACTAATTTCTTGTGATTATATGATACACTAAAAACTAGTGCATCAAGAGCACCTTATAATTTTTCATCTCCTATCATCCCATGTCATGTATATTTTGGCTTTATTTCTTTTCAATGGGTTACCTGTCATTGTTAGTGAAGTCAGTTAGTGTTACACTATATTTGGATGAAGTTTTTGAAAATATGATATAGTGTTTTAAAATAATATAAATATTTAAGAGTAAGTATTTTTTTAGGGAATATAAATTTTTTTGAGATTTTAAAATTCAAAAACTCTAATTTTTTCATTCCACTAATTTAATACATTGGAAAGTTTTTAATAGTTTATCTTTCATTACATTTTTCATACTATTAGTATTGGTTTGTTATGTTAAAATATTTTCTTAAATACATTGTTAAATGGTATTAAAAATTAATTTAAAATTAAATTTGATATATTTTAATCACAAAAATTCTAACTCCCTATTGCATGGAATCTTGAATTTTATAAACATTCAATGTAATTTTTTTTTTGTCAATTCTCATGTTGGGGATGAAGAGAATTCATTTTTTTTTTACTTATAAAAAAATTATTTTTAAATAAATAAAAATTAATTATGATTGCATGAAAATTTAATTTTTTTTAAATGATTTATTCCAAATTAAACTTAAAACAATTGGATAATTTTTTAAATTTCTTTTCTCCATGTGATTTAATTTTTTTTTTAAATGTCTTTTGTAGACACCATATTTTATCCGGGTCAATAAAAATTTTTTTAAGACACCATATTTCTGGACCTATAAGAACTTTTTTAAATAATAATAATAATAATAATAATAATAATAATAATAATAATAATAATAATAATAATAAAATTAATTAAAAATATTTATGCATAAACACAAGTTTAATTGAGTTGCTATTTTTACTCTTACTTTAATTCTAATTTAATTTTCAATTTTAATTTTGATTTCAATTTTAATTTTCTAACTTATTTAAGTTTGTTATTTTAATTAGGTTCCACTTTCATGTTAACTATAATTTGTAATTTAATTTTAGTTTCTTAAAATAAAATGAAAAGTTCTGATGATCAATTTTATGAAGATTTAATTTCATCTAATTTGAAAATTTTGAAGAGAAAAAGTCAAAGTGTTACTTTTAGTCCACACCCTTGATTTTCGTTTTATCTTTGTTTCTCAACAATTACATTTAGGAGAATAAAACAAAATGGTACAATTAAATCTCATCCATTAAAATTTATTAGGGTTTATTTTTTAACCATTAGATTGAAATTAGTTAAATTAACTTATACCCTTTAATTTTTGACCATTCATCTTTTTTTAGGACAAATTTTCCACAATTGAATCAAAATTGGCTAAAGAAATAAAAACAAAGTAATGTATACTTTAATCTTAGCCCTTACTTTTTATAAGGATAATTTTAGATCATTTGATTAAAAGAAATAAAACAAAATTTGTACTTTTCAATCTTAGCCTTTAATTTTTATCTATTTTATTTTTGACCCTTATATTAAAAGTAATAAAAATAAATTTTAGTACCATTAAATCTTAGCCCTTAATTTTTTTTAGAGATTTAATTTCTACCATTAGATCAAAAATTAATTAAAGTAAAATAAAGACAAAATTAATATTTTTTATGACCTTTACCATTAATTGAATTTGTAAGAAAGAATTCTTGACCCTTGGATCAAAAGAAATAAAAACAAAATAGTCCTAATTTAATTTAAATATTTGATCTTTTAACTCTTTAATTTTACCATTAGATTTAGGATTAAGAAAATAATGATAACAAAAAAATAAATAAAAATGAAATTTAATACATTTTAGATCCCAACCCTCCAATTTAAGCATTTTAGATCCACATCCTTAATTTTAGAGTTTTATTTTCCTATAAATACCACCCTTAATTGTTCATTGAAGTGGGGGAACAGTCATTTTATATAGGAGAAAAACTCATTTAAAAGTTTTCCAAAACTCCATCTATCTCAAGAACAGACCCACCTACAAAGGAGACCCTTTTTCTCTTTGGAAGAACCAATCTTCCCTCTTTGCCCAATTCCATAACCTTCATTGAATCATCCTTCCTTCCTCATTGCAAACCTATCCTTTCCATGCTGTATTCTGTTTAATATTGCTTTTCTGCAAATTTTTTTTACACTAACTTTGAGTTTGGTAAAGTTGTCTACTTGATTTTGAGTTGTGATATGGCCTTCTATTCAACCTTTCATTAAATTTAATAATGTTGCAACAGTCTATATTTTAGGTCATTGTGAAATAAACCTTACGATTCAATTAATATCGTATAATGATGATTCTCTTATTGTCTTATTAAAACATGTATAGGAGGTGATGTGAGCATTATTATGATTTAAATGAAATATATATTCATGGTTGAACCAAACATGGTGTAACTCGGTTGACTAGGTGATTGAACCCGTGTTATCTAGTTGACCTAGCTAACTAAATTATTCAATAAAATCTTTTTTTTAGTGTTAGTATAGAGAATTAAACTCCAAATCTCATAAAAAAAATCTTTAAAATGAAAATCAATTGACCTAACTTGATAGTTATTTTTTTTATTTTAAGATATTTATTTTTTAACATATATTTAATATTTCATAAATTTTAAAAAGAAAGTTACACATTATATTACTTAATACTTTTATATAAAATTTAAAACTACTATTAAAATTTATTAAATATAACTTAATAAATGTTAAAGTTTTATTTTAAATAATAAAAAATTTAATTAATTAATTAATTTTATTTATTTATTTATTTTAGATGTTATATTTAATTAATTTATATATATTTAATTAATTTTTAATGACTTATTGGTTGAATTATTAACTCACTGGTTGAACCAGTAATCTATTTACCCAGTCTTTTCGCTGGATCAACCTCTGAACCAAATTTAATAACACTAGTTAAGACAAAGGTAATCGATTAGGCTATCCTAATTGATTTTTGACTTTGTTTTACTTTACTTCTTTTTTCATTTTATAATGCCAATAGTATATCTACACTTATTATTATTCTTAAGAGATAAAAATATTTTTAAGAGATAAAATAAAATTAAGTTATTAAAATAAAGTTTCTTTAAAATAAAATTTTTATATATTTATAATTTTTTACTATTTGAAAGAAAGTGAAGGTTTTAAAACTATTTATAAGTTTGAAAATAAAATCTTCATTAATGTGGTACATTGAAATTCTTGATCATGTAGAGTTTGTAATTATCTTTGTAAACACCGAAAAACATGTATAACAAAATTCAGTAAAACTAAGTGCGAATCCAAATAATAAATTCATAATCATATTGATTACAATAAAAGTAGTAAGATAATAATGCAGTTGGAATATTAGAATGAAATTTTCTAAATTATCCCATCCAGAAACTCTCTTTAAACAAAGCAAAGCTCATATAATAATTCCCAATGTATCATTTATATGCCAAACTAAATAAGAAAGGGAAAAAAAATGCTGTGTTAAACATTAAATTGATGATTTACATCCTTCAAAACAACTTCAATTAATGTAACAACAATGTTAAAAATTGGAAAAAAGGGAACAATTAACTTTGGCTTCTTTGTTCTTGATTTGCCACTTTGTGTAGAACTCAATCTTTGTCATTGTATCAGTTCTTCTAAATCTTTAATTATACGCAATTGCATAGATTATCATCTTCTTGATGTACTGCATAAAATGTAGGAAAACAACCTTTAGGCTCAAAAATGGCATTACCGGTTAAGCTTGATTCTAAATAAATGATAGCGAGAAAGGTGTTACCTCAAGTTTGTCTTCTCTAGCCACTGTGGTTCTTTGGAAGTTGTCTGAACTCTTTGGTTAAGCGAAGGCACTCTGGACATTTCAGGAGAGACAAAATCTCTGACAACTTTTGTACATGACTGTTTAGATGGAGGAAAAGATATTAAATATAATCTCCATCTACATATGAAGGCACTATTTCATGAAACATTAGAGGAGGATTTAAAGAAAAATATGCAAGTCTCAATATTTACCTTGAGATTCCTAACTTGGTGTGGGCAACCAGCGAGGAATAAATACGGCTTCTCCAACTCTTTGTTCAAATGTCCAAGGTTCAATACCTAGAAGTGTAAAACAATTCGAGTGTCACAATAATTTTAGAAAGAGAGAAATAGAGAGAGAGATTCACTTTCTTAATATACTAACCAAATTCCTCCTTCAACTTCTTTTTATGCTCAAGTTAAGTAGAAACACTGGTCATGAATTGGATGGGACGACCGCTTATAACAGGTTAGTTATTAGTGAATCATAATCGACTAGTCTGAAAAATAAGTAGTCATTATAAATTACCTGTTTTCTTGGGGAGCGATAAGTGTGCCTAAATTCCATGGAGTGCTTTCTTAAATATTCTTCTAACTTGGAGACATCCTCCCTTCTAAAAATGTCCCACAATGCACCACACATATTATCTGTTTCACCTTCACTGGGCAAACCAGGAGTGTAGCTCCTCTCGGTGATTATGGGAAAGCTCAAGTTTTCACTGATTTGGGAGGGTTGCTTCTCTGTCTCAATAATCTTTGATACACCCATCTCTTTCCAGCTACCGCTGCAGTCACCAAGTTGTTCAATGGAATGATGGTCTAGCTTATCTTGCTCCAAACGTTCTTTCTCATCCTGTGCCAAATGTTTCCTTTTGATTTGTTGAATAGCGATCTGTTGTTCTTCACTTAAAGCTACCTCCGCAGTATGTGTCAAAATATTCACCTAAATTATTGGACAAATTTAAGATCAGTATGAGCTCCTAACCAACAGTTGGTAAACCACGGGGTGAAAAGGGGCAGCTATTTTCTGTCTTTAAAAAGAAAGGGAGGGGGTGTGGGGTGGTGTTGGTGGGGAGAGAATGTAGAAGATTTGAAAACCCATTACTTATATAAGCATTTGCTGAAAATGGAAGAGCCCATGTGAAACTCATTCTTGATATAAACGTTTAAGTCAAATTTAAAGAGTTTGTGGAAAGGGTAGAAAAAATAGGAGACGCTTAAGCAACTTATGCTAGAATACAAGGTGCAAGGCGTAGTAATAACATGGTGGATATTTTAGGCATACCGCATCGACATATCACAATGAAGTTTGGTTACAGAGTCCCTCTGCCGAGCTCTTCTGTTGTACCATATGCGATGTAAGTTTTGGACCCATGTCTGGTTTGAGCAAATCTGGTGGAAATTTCACAGCAAGGTTAAGGATACACCTTGGGATCACTATATTCTTGAAATGGCAATGCACTGATAAACTCATCACAATGGCGTGGCGAAGGTCTTCAAACTTATCGGATGGGGCCAATCCTTGACTTCAGCATCTCGGCCAAAAGTTTTCATATTTTCTTCCTTCTGTATAGCCCTTGAAAAATTGAATGGTACTAATTTCCACCTGAATATTTTAAAAATCAGCACTCGTGAGTAAAACGCAAAGAAGATACATCAGCGTAGGATAGATTAATGTAACTCGTAAAAGGAAAATAGAATATCTTTTGATCACATGCATGATGCAATATTTTTGGGATGGAAAAAGAATTCCGGGTAGGATAATGGCGCCAAACCTCACAAGAAGCCAAGCAATCAATGGCCTTCACTTGGACATATTAGCTCTTGTCTCTCGGTCCACATTTTCGCATAATGCACGCCACATTACCATTGGTTCCCAGCTCAAATGAGTTGTTACCTCAAGGGCATCGCGAACTATAACAGGTTCACCTTTAACCCAATGCTTTTGAAAGTGAAAAAGCTCTTCAACCTCTTGAATGTCATTCATAGCAGGACAATACAAGTAATTGTCCTTGGATCCTTCTCTAGAAGGCTGCGCTCATGACATCTCTCTCCTGCCAGAATTGTTGCACATCGAATCTGCCCTTTCCGTGTCAAAACCTACTAAATCTCGCGCCTTCTTTTTCAACTCGGAAATGCATCCCATTGGAAGGATACGCTTTAGCTCCAATACACAATCACCACAACCACCCATTTCTTTTGGAGCACAAGAAATTCTTCCATCATCATTGGCATTCCACAGCACAACCGTTGGTTCACCTTGATCCTCAGCATTTTCAAAATCACAAGGCAGTGGATCTCCACCATGCATGTAATTAGAGCCTCGGCCTACGTATCGAAACTGTTGGAAAAAGTGAATAAAAACAGAGATAAACAGAGCACATAAAGACTAGAAAACTTTATTTCATTTAATGCTACAAGGAAAACAAGCAAGAAGTGCCTTTATTTATAGGCTTTAATAAAACAAATAAAGCAAAAAATCTGGGCATCAAATCCCACGACTGTTATTTATTCTCAACAGTAAGAAACTTGCTTAAATAAAGGAAACAAACTAACAAATCACAGAAATACTCGGTCAAACTTTGAATCAGATTTTAACACTCCCCCTTGATTCAAAGTTACAAACTCCCATATGTTTTCTGAAGTTCTCATGTTTTTCCAGCGGAAGTGCCTTTGTCGAGATATCGGAACTTGTTCTTTTGTATTGCAAAACTTCAACACAATGTCTTCACCGTAACAAGATTCCTAATGAAGTGATAACGAATGTCGATGTGTTTTGTTCTGCTATGATAGGCTTGATTCTTCGTCATTGCAATAGCTGACATGCTATCACAAAAGATCTCTGTAGCTCCAACTTGCTTCTGATTGAAATCTGCAAGAAGTCTCCTTAGCCAAACTGCTTGACTAGCTGATGCTGTTGCAGAAATATATTCTGCCTCTGATGATGATAAAGCTACCACTTCTTGCTTCTTTGAACTCCATGAAATTGCACCTGACCCAAGATTGAACAGAAAACCAGATGTGCTTTTTCTATCATCCATACAACCTGCATGATCACTGTCAGTGTAACCTGTCAGTCTAAAATTTGATACCTTGGAGTACCAAATTCCCAACTCTGCAGTTCCTGCTACATATCTCAAAATTCTCTTTGCAGCTCCAAGATGCAACTTGCTTGGATTGTGCATAAACCGGGACACAACTCCAACCGAGAAAGCAATATCTGGTCTAGTATGACACAAATAGTTCAAACCTCCAACAAGACTCCTAAAATATGGTGCATTCACAAATTCAGCATTATCATCTCGACTCAACTTTTCATTGACATTCATGGGTGTAGCTTCTACTTTGCAGTTCAACATATTGAATTTTTTTAAAAGATCCATTGCATATTTTCTTTGTGAAATAAAGATCCCATCAAAAACTTGTTTCACTTCAAGACCAAGAAAATAATGCAATAAACCTAAGTCTGTCATTTCAAATTTCTTCATCATGTAAGATTTAAACTCAGCAATAATCAACTCATTAGAACCCATATAGATCATATCATCAACATAAAGACATACCACCAAAAACTCATCTTTACCATTTTCCTTCAAATAAAGTGTTGGCTCATTTTCACTTCTTTTAAATCCACTCTCCTGAAAATAGGAATCAATTTTGAAGTACCATGCTCGTGGTGCTTGCTTTAAGCCATAAAGCGCCTTTTTTAACCTGTACACTTTATCTTCATTGCCATTAGCTACAAAACCTTCAGGTTGTAAGACATAAACTTCTTCCTCCAAGTCACCATTCAAAAAAGCAGATTTAACATCAAATTGGTATATTGGCCAATTTAATTGAGCAGCTAAGGCTAAAAAGGTTCTCACTGTTTCAAAGCGTGCAACTGGAGAAAATGTTTCATAGAAGTCGACATCTTGTTGTTGAGAATAACCCTTTACAACCAGCCTCGCCTTGTGTTTTTGAATGCTCCCATCTGCATGATACTTGGTTTTGAACACCCATTTGAGCCCAATAACATTCTTTCCTTCTGGTAAGTCTACCAAATCCCAAGTCTGATTTTTCTGGATAGCCAACAGCTCCTCTTCCATAGCTTTGCACCATTCTTTCTCTTTTACAGCTTCTTCAAAGCAAATAGGATCTGAAACAAGCAAAGCAAAAGTACAAGAAGCATAAATTTCCTGCAAGGATTTGTACTTCCTTGGAGGAGTTTCACTTGATGAACTTGAAGATGATGATTCATTGCTTGTAGGGACAGATGGATTGCTACTTCCAACAGTATCAAGGCTGGAAATTGCTGGTGTTGGATTCAGTGGTGGTTCAATATTATCTTCTAACACTTGTATATGCCCCTCCTTATTTTCTTCATTCCAAATCCATGTTGCATCTTCATTAAAAACTACATCCCTGCTGATGGTTAGCTTGCCACTAATAGGATTATAAAGCTTAAATGCTTTGGATTGAGAAGAATAGCCAACAAAAATATATTTCTCAGACCTTTCATCAAATTTTCTAGAGTAAGTTTTGACCAAAGCATAAGCTATACAACCAAAAACCTTTAAGTGGCTTACCGTTGGTTTTCTACCTGTCCAAGCCTCAAAGGGTGTTTGATTACGAACAGACTTTTGTAGGAGACAAATTGAGAAGGTACATCGCTATTGCGGCGACTACGCGCCAAAAATAAATAGGAAGGCCTTTTGCTTGAATCATGCTTCGCCATCTCTACCACTGCCTTCGGTTCTTTCTTTCACTACACCATTCTCGCTCTGGTGTGTATGGTGTCAGAAGTTCCTGCAAATCCCATTTTCCTCACAAAAACATAAAACTCACGAAACAAATTCACCTCCTCTGTCTGCTCAATGTCTTTATTAACAAACCACCGGCTCTTTCCACAACCGCTTTGAACTTCTTAAATCTATCAAAACTTGACTTGTTTTCTAGAAAATAAACCCAACTCATACGGCTGCAATCATCTGTAAACAATAAAAATATCGACTACCACCAAGAGACTCTATATTCATAGGCCCACACAAATCGCATGCACTAACTCAAGACACTTAGAGGCTCTCCAAGCCTTTCCAACAGAAAGACTTTCTACTTTGTTTTCCATAAACACATCCTTCACAAAAAACAAGACTCTCAAGTTTGGGCAAGCCAAAAACCATTTCTTTTTCACTCAACAGCTTTAACCCATTAATATTTAAGTGCCCATAACGTAAATGCCACAATTGAGTCTCACTATCAACATTAGCAACCATAGCATAATTCTCAATCATTGAAACTTCCAGTGGAAACATTTTATTTTTAGCCATTGGAACTTTAGCAGTGATTTGCCCTGATTTTTTATCTTTAATAATGCAAAAACCATCATCAAACAAAATTGAATATCCACTAATCATTAATTGCCCAATGCTAAGAAGATTATGAGATAAACCAGGAACAAACATCACATCTTGTAAAATCTTAGCACTACCTTGACTAGTTTTAATGCTAATGGTACCTCCGCTTCAACTCGAATCTTCTTGTCTCCTAGCATCACATCTGTTTTATCAGACTCATCGAGCTCCTTAAATAATGACTTTGTTCCACACATGTGATTAGAACAACCGCTGTCCAAAAACCAAACATCGTTAGATTGCTCCTTCTCACAAAAAAGGGCCATAAACAGCTTACTTTCTTCATCTGGTTCCTCTGCAAAGCTTGCTTGGTTTTTCTCATCCTTCTGTTTTTTCCAGCAATTAGCCTCTCTATGACCTGGCTTGTCACAGTAGTAACATTTAAAGACCTTATTCTGCCTCTCTTCACTAGATCCGTTACGCCTCCACCTCTTCCTCGACCTCTTCCGCGGATACCACCTCTGCCACTACCACATCCAGCACCGTTTTCGTACGTCTCCCCCTTCACCTGAAAAGCTTTTTCTTCGTTCTTTTCTTGTGACCTGAGCAACCTATCTTCATGAGCTTGCAAAGAACTCATTAGTTCATCAAATGAATAATTTGATAAATCATGGGCTTCCTCAATAGCAGCAACAATATGTTCAAACTTTGGAGTAAGACTCCTTAAAACTTTTGCAACAACAGTTTCTTCAGAAATATCCTCACCATACGACTTCATTTGATTAACAAGAGAAGAAACTCTAGACAAATAAGTTTGAACAGATTCATTGCTTTTCATAGACAAAGTTTCAAAGTCACGGCGGTAAGTCTGCAATTTTACCGTCATTACCTTTGTAGAACCTTGGAACTCCTTCTTCAAAATTTGCCAAGCCTCTAATGATGTTGTTGCTGCTGCAATTCTTGAGAAAATTGTTTCATGGACAGCTTGTTGAATTAGGAATAAAGCTTTGGCATCCTTCCTTTTAGCTTCTTTCAGTCTTTCTTCTGCCTCTTCATCTGGATCTTCTAAATCCACGAAGCCATATTCAACTAGATCCCAAAGGTCTTGAGACCTAAAAAGAGTTTTCATCTTAATACTCCAAAACTCATACTTTTCTCCTGTAAAAATCGGTACGAGTGGTTGTGAAGATGATGAAAAAGCATTTGTTGCCATCTTTGCTCTTCCTCTCACACTCCTCTCGTGTTTCCCTTTTAGTGCCCCAAAGAAAAGTGTTTTGTTTAATACCCAATAGACCCAAACCTCACGTTTCACTTTATTGCCCAAAGGATCAAACCATGCTCTGATACCAAAATTGTTGGAAAAAGTGAATAAAAACAGAGATAAACAGAGCACATAAAGACTAGAAGACTTTATTTCATTTAATGCTACATTGAAAACAAGCAAGAAGTGCCTTTATTTATAGGCTTTAATAAAACAAATAAAGCAAAAAATCTGGGCATCAAATCCCACGACTACTATTTATTCTCAACAGTAAGAAACTTGCTTAAATAAAGGAAACAAACTAACAAATCACAGAAATACTCGGTCAAACTTTGAATCAGATTTTAACAGAAACTTCATTTCAGCACGACTTGACAAGCTTCCTTCACGAATTTCGTGACAACAACTGAGACACAGTTCATAAGCACATTTTGGGCAACATGGTGGAGGTCAACAATAGAAGTCGCACAATGGTTCGCACTAAGACCCAAAAATTCAATAAATAAGCTTTAAGTTCAAACAATAAAATCACATAGTTTCCACCCTTCAAAGACAATAAGAGATTCTTACCAATAGACACGCTCATCATTATTACAAGTTCTCTGCTATCTCAGAGAGGAACTGATTACAAGAACAATTCATAATTTATTAGCAGAAATGAATTTAAACATAAAAACTCATACCGAAGCTAAAAAGAAAACGAGGATGTACCTTGAATGCTAGCCTCAATTTGCATCTCTTGAGTTTGTTCTTCACGATTTGTTCCGAAAGGAAGCGAGACTTTATCAAATATTTTAGATGCTGAATCTTCTCACCGCTCGGTGATGTCCCTTTTGATGTCTGGGCGTGATCAATATTATGAGCTAGTTAGAAGAAATGCTTGCATTCGAATTTCATTTCAGAATAGGTGCTCCAACCGCCAATGTAATATAAGATGCTTATTTGTCAACTTACAAGTTTAAAAGCCAACTCTAAATTTCAAAAACTAGCCTAATGGAGCTTTTGCTTCTTTATTAATGTCCTCACAATCAATAGGATAGAAGAGGGACAGAATAAAACAAACCTTAATCAAACCATCGAGTGCAAACACGTATTGCGGTTGCAATTTCTACGACAATAAGGACATTGTTCGCAATTTCTTCTTCTCATCCGTGGATACCTACATACATCACACAGAAAATGCATATGCCAATTAAGCTTCTAAGCTTGTTATACTAAAACAATGTCAAATAGTGTAGCCAAAAATTTACCATTGTTTGATACATTGGACACAATATATTTTGCTTTTACACTTCTTGCAAGGGACAACAATTTTTCTTTCGTTTTCATGCATCGATGACACTTTGGGCGTGCTTCTATTTTGGCCTGCTTGAAGAAAGAAAAAGCGACAACTTTAGTTACCGAGTAAATAAAGAAAGAAACTATTCCTTTCAATGTCAAGGGAACATGTATAATTCCACTATAGCGGATAAAAAAAAATGACCAGGTAAATAACCTTTAAATTTCTCATTATGCGTGTCCTGCACTCGCCATTACTCTTCATATCCGTCGAAGGACGAGGAGAAGAAGATGAAGTACCTAAAGAAGCATTTGCAAAATCTCCATTTTCTAGCCTTGTATACATGTGATTTCTTTTGATCGCCTCACTATCTGAAGTTCTAGCTCTTTTGCGCTCTTATATTCATAATACACGCTTGCTCTAAAACTTCATCTTCTCGAATCACCCTCCGAGTCTACAACTACAAAACTACTTCTCTTATTCAGCCGCTTCTTTGGAATTCCATTGCCTTTCGAGAATTCAAAAGCGAGTCGATTTCACTTTATTGGATGAATTTTTGTTCTTGTTGGGAGTGACCACTCATCATCATCATCGTCCTCTTCCCGTTTCCATATCTTGCCATTAACTCTATTCGTAAGGGTTTTGTGAACTTGTCTCTTCGATGCAAGCCAAGAAACATTCGAGATTCTTCTCATCTTCTGCACATTATGATCACCATCACCTCTGTGCGGTCTTGCTTAGAAATAAAAGCATCCATCCTCACCGCAAGAAAGAACCGAGAGATAAATACCAAACAAAAATAGAATAAAAATTCATATTGCATGATTGTTCTTCCACCATGAACTACGATTTATAGGGAAACATAAATTCAATAAGCAATTAACAGATTAAACGCCAATGAATTACGCATTAAAAACAATAACCATATAGTCGAAGACCATGACCAAAAGAGTTGCGGTTGAATGATAAACTCAGTGAACTCATTTAAAACAAAGAAATCATCCCCATTGAAAAGAAATAATCGAGACAAACAGAATACATATAAAGCAAAACCAGAGACTTACAAAGCTATCAAATACAAATTATAATTTGAAAAACATATAAATTCAAAAGAAACAGAGAAACCCAAAACGAACACGTGAACTAATCGGGGAAAAAATCTCTATAGAAAATTTAGATTGAAGAAGCGAACGATGATAAATGAAATCGAAGAAGAGTAATTATGTAGTGGAGAGAAAAGTGCCTTGTGCGTGAAGACACACAAGTGGCATGGGAATTTCCGTTATAGACGTGAACCGACCTCAACTCCTTTTGATGATGTTATCCCACTCTCTTTTGGAAACCGTGTGATGCAATCTTTTTCTCGGTTCCTTTGATTTCAAGAATTAAATTGGGATGAGCATTCGGTTCAAATCAAATCGAATCAAACCGAACAAAATCAAATCATAAAAAACGAGTTATATAGTTTAAAAATCGAATCGAAATGGATGAAAAATCAAATCGAACTACTCTATTTTGGTTATGTTCGGTTCGAACCGATCAGTTTTATTTTTAATTGATTTTTTAAGTTAGACTTGATTTTCAGGTTATTTTATCTGATTTTGACATCGGTTTGAACCTAATAACCACTAATCAATGAAATTAAACAATATTTATATATAAATATATAATTACATATAATTCATAAAATTTCCATAAAAATAAATCAATTCAAAAATTAATAAAACTATTCGGTTCGGTTTAATTGATTTTTTTTTCTCTTTAAAACCAAACTGAACTAAAATAACTGAAATTTTTATAATATAAAACCGAACCGAATTATCTTAAAAATCGAACCAAATTACTGAATTAAGGTGGTTTAGTTCAATTTATTCAATTTGAACCGAATAATGCTCAAGCCTAGAATTAAACAGAAATTAACTTATTTAAAAATTAATATTTATTATAAAGTAGCAGGGGAAGGGGTGTTCAACTTCAAGTTGCATCACTAGACTATGCTTAGTTGTTAATACTTAGTTGATAAGGATAGAAGCTCTCCTTCCTTATTTTAAGCGAGTTCAACTCTATTGAAGAGATTCATATTAAATGCATCAAACTTTGACATGATTTGAGAAACCATTTATGAGGAATTTGTTACTTTCTTTTCTAAATTAATTATAATACACTCACTAATTTTTTTATAAATATGTTATAAGATATAATAAAATTTTTGTTGAGATATAATAACTTATTTGGGAGGAAGATTTTATGGGGAAGGTGAGGTTTCCGAGAGCCCAAAACTTTCAGTTTCTCAACTAACTAAATTGGAGTGTTGGGAATATTTTTATATATTAAATATTAGTTATTATCAATCTTTATCTTCTCATGTCTCATCCAAATAAGGTAAGACTAGTAAACCATTATTTATTTAACTTTACCTTACCTCCTTACACTCCTCCTAACGCAGTGTAAGTATTGATTAATTTGTAAATAATTAATAAAATTAGTTCAGTGATACTATTGAAGTAAAAAAAAAAATTGTAT
Organism: Hevea brasiliensis; assembly: GCF_030052815.1. Lineage (NCBI taxonomy): Eukaryota > Viridiplantae > Streptophyta > Magnoliopsida > Malpighiales > Euphorbiaceae > Hevea > Hevea brasiliensis. The sequence goes on from NW_026614801.1 coordinate 99,261, forward strand.
ACAAATGTTATTTTTCCAATGGTACAATACAAAACAATATGAGAAATGCAAACAAAAATTCTACTTTGTATCATACACTAAAAATAATATATATTCATCCTTGAGTAGATATAACTTTACCACAAAATCCAGAGCTTCCATTTCTTGTTGGCATATTTGAATGATTGTAACTTGGCCTCTTTTCTTTCTCCTTCCTTTAATCTACAGTGTCGCTACGTTGGCCTAGTAAGTTGCAATGTGCCTAAATGTATAGTGAGATTTGAAGTCTCATGTTGTTAAGGCTCTGGATGTTCCTTAATAACATCTGTCAAAGATAATGGTGAAGATGCACCACTAATTCTGCTAGGCATAGGTGTATTTCTTCGAGATTGGCATTTTGTAGGGACTAGCACACTCTCAGTCTCCAATTTTTCACTTATATCTTCATCCTCCTCGTCATCATCACCTTTGAAAACTGGATGCATATATGCATTTTGGAGATAGGTTTTCAAATTTAGGTTTGGCTCCCTTGCACGTTCCAGGGAATCTTTCATCATTGCTTCTTGAAACCCAACAAACAAAGACTGTTAATTTTGCAATTGGAAGATAGCAACAAACCTGTAATGGATATCTTCTAAATGTAGGTTCATAGCGGCCTTTGCAGAAATTATTGAACCATAGAGTGAGTATTAGCTGGGCAATGAGAAATGGTATTGACTGAGCAGCTTCCTTTGTACTCAATAATCCAATCATAAGCACCTGTGAGATTATAAATGCAATGATAACGCGTCCATGAACATCGGGCCAAAATGCTGCACCGCTCTAGTACTTGTGTTGTGTACCTCAGAAGCGTGTAAACTACAAAGAAATAATGTAAATACATAAAGCACTAATATTTGCATGGTTCACCCTCTCAACATAGGATTACATCCATGGGCATACCATCTTTCAGTATCATAAATAATAAATCATCAATTATAAGCTCAAAGCTATACCACCCATCATCCCAATTACACCCAAAATAATCCACACTACAAAACTGCTTATAATAAATACATTAGTTAGTCTTCTCAATTTTTTCTAGACATAGCTCTATATATTTACTATTTTTACTGCTACACTATAAAGAGTGTCTTCAACTATAATAGACAATAATCCCTTCCTCTTGGATTATGGTTTTTCTCTATCTTAGGCCGAAGCCTCTTTCCCTTCATGAGACTGCAATGGGCAAAAGCTCATTATCAATGGGTAAAGCCAAATCCTCAGCAATTGGAAAAGCTCATCTCTACAATGGGTGACAGCCCCACTCTATGAGCTGAAAGCTACTCTTTTCAATCGATAAAGCCACTTTCTATGGATGAAGCTAAATAATCTTTTTACTATACTCTTATTTATAGTATTAATTCCCTCAATCCTAATTTGATTAGTCCTACTCAATTTAAGAATAACACTAAAATAAGAGTTCTACTCTATATAGGAAAAGGTCTCTCTCCAAATCCCATTAGGATTTTAAGTCATAATTCTAACAATCTCCAACTTGACTCAAAATCCATCAATCATTGCATATCTTGAATTCTTGGGTGTCTTCATATCATCAAATCTCCATGCTTGACTTGATCCCTTCAAATCTTCAATCTTCATATTGGGTGTAACTTGCTTCTTTCTTCAAAAAATTTTTTGCGTCATCAACTTTCTTGATTTTGCATGAAGAACCCTACCTTAATTTCAACTATCTATCATCACCATTATTGCATGTGCAACTTTCTACATGTTGCAGCAGCTTTACCGTTAATCAGATTCACCAAGATCATCCTCATGCTCTGACAATAATTATTGTGTACCACGGAAGCGTGTAAACTACAAAGAAATAAAGTAAACGCACAAAACATTAATATTTACGTGGTTCACCCTCTCAACATAGGGTTACATCCATGGGCATGCCATCTGCCATTATTATAAATAATAAACCATCAATTATAAGTTCAAAGCTATAATACCCATCATCCCAATTACACCCAAGATAACCTATACTACAAAACTGCTCATAGTAAATACATTAGTTAGTCCTCTCAATCTCCTCTAGACATAATCTAATATATTTATTATTTTAACTGCTGCACTACAAAGGGTGTCTTCAACTATAATGGACAATAATCCCTTTCTCTTGGATTATGTCCTTTCTCCATCTTAGGTCGAAGCCTCTTTTCCTCCATGAGACTACAATAGGTAAAAGCCCCTTATCTGTAACACCCCTATATGCATAGCTTGGTATATTTCACTGTTCCGGGGACCGGTGTCAGTTTGGACAATTAAGAGGATTAGAACCACGTTTAAGACACCCAGAAAAGCCTTGAATGAAAATTAATGGTGATTACCAGATAGGTAAGTATAAATAAGAAAAACAATGCATAAAAAGTTAAATGAGCCGGATCACAGCAATGGGTGACCTTACCGGGAAGTGACTGCGAGGTCAGTCCTAACCCTAATTTTGAACTGAAAATTGTGACACCGCGGTCCTAAGGATTATTGCGAACATAGTGGAAAAAAGAAAATCACAGAAAAGAATTGTTAAGCAGGTCAAATAATTAGGTCAGAGATCCGGAAGAAATCTTGAATTACTTGCAAAACGGATCAGACTGACGAGGGGCAATTTAGTCAATTCACCCCTAGAGGTGATTTCTGACCTAACTATCCAATAAAATTGGAGAAACCAAAATTTCGGAATCGGGAATTAGGTTAAAGAACTATTAAAAATTAAAGAAAAAGAAAAAAAATAAAATGGGACTTATTACATCATGATGATGACATCACATACGATGTCAAAATTAATTTTAATTTTCCCACATTTTTTTACTAAGTCAAATACAATTATTACACACATAAAAACATAAAAAATTTAAAAAAGCAAAACCATTTCTTCTTCCTTATCAATCTTGGCCGAAACACTCCACCCCATCTCCATTAAAATTCCTCCATTAAAGCTTGATCTAAGCTCTTCATCTCCATAAATTAACCCTAATTTTTCAAAATTTCCCCCAAAAACCTTGTTATCTCAACTAGACAAGAAGATTTAAGAAGAAGAAGAAAGGAGAAATTGAAGAAATTGTGGAAGTGGAACATCAAAGTTAATGTTAGTAGTTTAATTTGAAATTCTAGTTTAATACTTGTGCTTTTTGTTCATTTAACTTAGAAATTAACTTAAAATCAAAAGAAAACAACTATGGGGGACTAGATAGGAAATTCGGCCAGCATTAAGGGTTTTTTGAAATTTCATGATTTTAATGGAATTGAAGTGTTAGTTAAGTTGAATTGGGTGTATAGAAGTTGATTATAAACTTTAATTGTTTTAGATTGCACAATTGTGTAATTAGGGTTCTTAAGCATCTTGAAGATTAGGGAAAAATTGGGGAGATGGTCAATTAGTACAAATGACCCTAATTGAAGTGAGAAATGGTCAATTGGGACCATTTGTGGTATGTTTGAATTGGTAGAAACCAAGTGCAATTCGGATTGGTTAGGGTCACTATTCTGGCAGCTTGCACTAGGTCTGTTTCAGAGACTAAAACTGAAAATTTACCAACCCAATGGGTATGAGGTCAATTGGGAATGAAAATAGACACATAATGGCACATTTTTCATTTAGGAACCATGCCCAGAAAATGACATTAGGATAGTGAACAATTAGGTCAAACCCGATTGTAGTGCACTGCCACTGTACCAAAATGACCAAATGAACAGTATTTGTTCATTTGGCCATAACAGGCTATACAGGTACAAATGACCTAATGTTTGTGGCATTGGAAAGGTATGACATAGCACTACAACTTCTATGAAGAACACCAACCCAAATTCTACCCATAACCCAATCATTTTGCCACTTAAAATTAGTAGTCCAAAACTGTCAGAACCAAATTAGGTGCTCAGAAATCTGGGTTAGACCAATCCAGCTAGCCATATTCAAATGGCCATATCTTGGGCTACGAAACCCCAAAAGGAGTCATTCAAAGAGTGAATTAAAGATAAGACAATAAGAAACAACGTTTATGAAGGACACTTAGCCAAATTCTCAATGTAACCAGGCCAATGGAATAGTATAAAACAGGGTATAAAAAAACTGAAAATTTGAAATTGTGCCTAGGAGTCCTAAAAATTTGAAGGGGCAACCAAAATCAACAAATTAAGCAACCAAAATGTGGTATGTGGGTTAAATTGAAATTCACATACCTATTAAGCATAAGAAAGTCAACAATTTGACTTGAATAGTATCATGAATAGTAACTCCGAAATGCAAATTTCAAAGAACATTAAATTAAGCATATTAGAGCTAGACATAAATAATTATGAATTTATTATTGAATTTATTATACGTTATAATGCTGAAACACTGTAAAATTGTGTGTTTCAATTGAAAAAAATACCGGAAAAGAACCCGAGACATCGAGTCAAGGCCTAGAGGCGACTCGCACAAAGTTTGTGCACAACATAAAATTTTTCTGTAAATTATCTTGACAATTTATTTTGATGAATAAATTGTGATTTATTTTTATTGCAAATTTGTGAATGAAATAAATATTATGCTTTTGACCTAAATTGTTGGAATTTAATTATATGTGTTTGAATTGTCAATAAATGGTTAGTAAAAGTTAAGATAGTTTTAAACTACGATGTCATGAAAGGGAGTTCTCCCGCTTAAGCCACTATGCAGGGAGTCTCCTATCTACCAGCAGAGAAAGATGTAAGAGGTTTGAAACCAGCTTGAAACCCAGTTTAAGGATGCAAGTAGTTGGATTCAGACATAATAACTTCTCTAAGCTCATCTCTCAAGCACTTGAGTTAAAAAGAATTGAGTCAGAAGGGGCACCAATGAAAGAGAAAACAGAGAAGACAGAGAAATCAGAAAAAGAGAAAAGTGGAAAAGCAGTGGATCAAAGTTTGATGGTAATCTTGGAAAAAGAAAGAAATTTGGGGGATCAGGCAGAGGTGGAAGGTCTGGTAGAGGTAGATTTTCTAGGCAGAGACCCCCTTGGTCTGGTTAGCAGACATCTAGGAGTTCTCACCCTCCCCGCCCTTGTGAGACATGTGGCAAGACCCATAGTGGGATATGTTATTGGGCTTCAAGAGCCTGTTTTAACTGCGGAGGCACGGGCCATCTGGCCAAGGACCGCACCAGTGCCCGTAGATTTGGGCCAGCTCCTACCACTGCAGAAGGATCCATTCAGAGTTCTGCTACTAGAGGTTCACAACCGATTAACGGTAGAGGCGGGCGTCGAGCGACTTCAGCGATCGAGTGCGATAAACTAGTCAGAACAAGGTAATGCTCCGGCTAGAGTCTACACTATGAGACAGCTGGAAGAAGCTAAAACTTCTGACATTGTGATTGGTACATTCTCTATCTTTGATCAAGATGTATTTGTGTTGTTTGATCCGAGTTCTACCCACTCATATGCTAGTGCTAGCATTGTTAGTTCCCTTACGATTCTGTGTGCCAAAATGGATTTTGAGGTGCTAGTAACAAGTCCGTCAGGACAAGAGGTCAGGGTGAACAGAATGTATAGAGATTGTCCTTTGGTGATCCAAGAACATGTTTTTCTGTCAGATCTGATTGAAATGCCCTTCAGAGATTATGATGTCATCTTGGGCATGGATTGGTTAGCTTGAGCATCATGCCATGATTGGTATGGTAGAAAATAGTTACTTTTGGTCTCCTGCATGCGGTGATGTGGTAATACATGGGAGAGGTAGTTATTGCCATCAAATATCATTTAATTGTACTAGCCATAAAGATTATTAGAAAGGGGTGTGAAGCATACTTGGCACATGTGCTAGACACCCAAGTGGGGAGTCTAGCATTGAGGGACATCCCTACAGTATGTGACTTTTCGGATGTGTTCTCTGATGAGTTGCCAGGGTTACCTCTAGAAAGAGAGGTGCAGTTTGAGATTGATGTCATGCCTAGTGTGGACCCAATCTCCATAACACCATATAGAATGGCACCAGCAGAATTGAAAGAATTGAAAGTGCAATTGCAAGAGCTGCTTGATAAGGACTTTATTTGCCCTAGTGTGTCACCTTGGGGAAAGCTAGGGCTGTTTGTTAAGAAGAAAGATGGCACTCTCCATTTATGTATTGACTATCGGCAGTTGAATAAGGTGATAATAAAGAATAGATATCCATTGCCCCGCATTGATGACTTGTTTGATCAGTTAAGTGGTGTAACTGTGTTCTCTAAAATTGACCTGAGATCGGGTTATTATCAGCTGAAGGTGCAAGAGCAGAGTATCCCTAAAACTGCCTTTAGAACTCGATATGGCCATTATGAGTTCCTGGTCATGCCATTCGGGTTAACCAATGTTTCAGCTGCATTTATGGATCTGATGAACACTATCTTCAGACCATACCTCAATCAGTTTGTGGTGGTATTCATTGATGATATATTGGTCTATTCGAGGAGTGCAGAGGAGCATGATAGACATCTACGGATTGTACTACAGACTTTAGGGGAGAAACAATTATATGCAAAATCGTTAAAGTGTGAATTTTGGCTAAAGGAAATATCCTTCTTGGGGCACATAGTATCGGCAGAAGGCATTAAGGTAGATCCCAGCAAGATAGAAGTTGTCCTTAATTGGAAGCCACCCAGGAATGTCACAAAAATTCACAGTTTTCTGGGTTTAGCTGGATACTACCGCTGTTTTGTGAAAGGGTTCTCTATGTTGGCTTCTACACTGATCAAGCTGCTTCGGAAGGATGTGAAATTTTAGTGCACGGATAAATGCCGTGAGTTTTGATGAACTGAAGAGATGTTTAATAGAAGCTCTAGTCCTTACTTTACCTACACCGGGTAAATAATATCAGTTTTACAGTGACGCTTCTCATAATGGGTTAGGCTGTGTATTGATGCAAGATCGGAATGTCATTGCTTATGCATCACGCCAGCTGAAACCGCATGAGAGGAACTATCCGACACATGACTTGGAGCTTGCAGCTATTGTATTTGCTCTTAAGATCTGGAGACACTACTTATATGGGGAGAAGTGTTACATCTACACAGATCATAAGAGTTTGAAGTATTTTGGTACTTAGAAGGAGTTGAATTTGAGACAGAGGAGATGGTTAGAGTTGATAAAAGACTATGATTATCTGATAGACTATCAGCCAGGGAAAGTTAATGTGGTGGCTGAAGCCTTAAGTCACAAGACTATGGCAAGTCTGAGAGTTTCTCCTTTATCTATGGTACATGAGTTGAGAGCATTGCATGCTAGCTTAGAGATTAATGATGAGGGGCAGACAGTAATTGCATGGCATATACAGCCAGTGTTGATTGATCAGATTAGAATGGCTGCTCAGAATTATCATAAATATCAAAAGCTAGTGGGAGAAGTCTGACAGGGCAAGAAACCTGAATTTTCAGTGTGAGAAGATGGCCTACTACTACACCAGTGCAGAATGTGCGTTCCTAATAACATTGACTTGAGACAGATCATTATGAAGGAAACACATGGGTCTCCTTTTGCTATGCATCCTGGTGGCACTAAAATGTACAGAGGGTTAAAGGAGCATTACTAGTGGATGGGTATGAAAAGGGATGTAGCTGATTTTGTCGTAAAATGCCTAACTTATCAGCAAGTGAAGGCAGAACATCAAGTACCAGTTGGTTTGTTACATCTATTACCAGTGCCTGAATGGAAATGGGAACAAATAACTATGGATTTTGTGATGGGACTTTCGAGAACACAGAAGAGTCATGATGCAGTATGGGTCATAGTGGACAGACTAACCAAGTCTGCTCATTTTCTGCCAGTCCGGATGGACTATAGCTTAGAGAAATTGGCCAAATTGTACATAGAAGAGATTGTGAGACTGCACGAAGTGCCAGTATCAATTGTATCAGACAGAGACCTTAGGTTCACTTCTAGATTATGGGGTAGTCTTCAAAGAGCCCTATGAACTAGATTGAACTTCAGCACGGCATTCCACCCACAGACAGATGGCCAGTTTGAGAGGGTAATTTAGATCTTGGAGGACATGCTACGGGCTTGTGTGATTGAGTTTGAGGGAAGTTGGGACACACACTTGCCTCTGATTGAGTTTGCTTATAACAACAGCTACCAATCAAGCATTGATATGCCTCCATATGAAGCTTTGTATGGCAGAAAGTGCAGAACTCCCCTGTGCTGGGATGAAGTAGGTGAAAGAAAGATGATTAGGCCAGAGATTGTTCAGCAAACAGAGGAGAAAATCAGACTGATCAGAGATCGACTCAAGGCTGCATCAGACCGTCAGGAGTCCTACATCGATCTGAAGAGGAGAAATATTAAATATGCAGTGGGTAAGAAAGTATTCCTCAAGGTTTTCCCTTGGAAGAAAATTATGAGATTTGGCAGAAAGGAGAAACTGAGTCCACGTTTCAGTGGACCATATGAGGTTCTGGAAAGAGTGGGTCCCTTGGCATACCGACTAGCACTACCTCCTGAGTTAGAGAAGATACATAATGTCTTCCATGTGTCCATGTTGAGGAGGTATAGATCAGAACCATCTCATGTACTACCAGCAAAAGAGATTGAGTTGAATCTAGACCTCACATATAAGGAACCTATTGAAATTCTAGCATATGAGGTAAAGCAGCTACGGAACAAGCAGATACCATTGGTTAAAGTCTTTGTAGAACCATCATTCGAGCTAGGAAGCTACTTGGGAGCGAGAGGAGGACATGAGGAGACGGCACCCACGGTGTTCAGAGATTCATACCAGGTAAAATTTTGAGACAAAATTTATTTTAAGGGGGTAGAATTATAACACCACTATATGCATAGCCTGGTATATTTTACTGTTTCGGCGATCGGTGTCAGTCCGGACAATTAAGAGGATTAGAACCATGTTTAAGACACCTAGAAAAGCCTTGAATGAAAATTAATGGTGATTACCAGATAGATAAGTATAAACAAGAAAAACAATGCATAAAAAATTAATTGAGTGGAGGATCACAACGAAGGGTGACCTTACCGGGAAGTGACTGTGAGGTCAGTCCTAACCCTAATTTTGAATGAGAAATTATGACACCAAGGTTCTAAGGACTATTGCGAACACAGTGAAAAAGAGAAAATCATAGAAAAGAATTGTTAAGCAGGTCAAATAATTAGGTCAGATATCCGGAAGAAATCTTGAATTACTTGCAAACTAGATCAGACCAGCGAGGGACAATTTCGTCAATTCTCCCCTAGAGGTGATTTCTGACCTAACTGTCCAATAAAATCAGAGAAACGAAAATTTCAGAATCGAGAATTAAATTAAAGAACTATTGAAAAATGACCCTAATTGAAGTGAGAAATGGTTAATT